>NW_024962272.1:495939-551906 GCF_019238085.1 Lagopus leucura
GAGACTGGAGAGAAATAAGTGATGGGAAGCTGCACTGCTCTTACTCCATCAAGATAAGGACATCTTGGTAAGCACTGTGCATCGGCTCTTTGTAAATAATAACTGGGATAGCGTGTATTTTTTGCTAGCACTTACTATGCATCGGTGCTGTTGCAGCTTATGCTTTTATCAGGGGCTGACCCAAGCCTGCTGTGTCTGTCTCTTCTACAAATCATCTGTTCCTTTGAAATATCAGTTAATTTGTCCACTGAAAGTTCTGGCAGTCAGGGTCAAAACTAGATTTGTAGTGCACCAAGGCATCCATTGACTACGTCAATATATAACCTTTTCAGAAATCAAGGCACTTTCTCGACTTGACTTGGGTGTTATTACAAAGTATTTATGTTATGTCCTGGCTTGACACTGCCTTTACATTTGACTTCAGACTGGAGTCAGTGTTATTAAGCCAGAAATGAACATCCAGTGGCTACTAATGTTATAGAATATGTTAAATTACAAGACACATAAATAAGTTTTAACTCCATAATTTACTTTCTGCCATTGTTTTTCTTTTAGAACAGAATTATACATGCATCCTCAAAGATCTATACATAATTCTCAGAATATGTGTAAAATAGTTCACCAAAAACTACTCCGAACATAATGTTCACACTCTTTTTCAAGCTCCAGCTGTTGTCTATCCCAATGTGTTAATGAACAATAGCCTCCTTATGAAGAAGACAGTACCTGTTCCATAACAAAGAATCATCTAAGTTGGCTGAATTATAATGTGTGTATAAACCACTGGGAGATTTTGCTGCAGGTCTGAAGCTACCTGTGTCAAGGTGTGAGATGAAGAAAAAAGGGTGATTTCTACTGTAACAGTACAGAAGAAAGCTAGGGACAAGAGCAAAAACACTGGAAAACACTGCCAAAATTCTGTTCCCTTGAGGATCTGCCATCCAAGGTTTCATTTTTGTCAGCTGTGCAATAATTCTCGGGGAGCGGTCTCTGGCAGGTGAGAATAGTCAATTTCTTTGAAATGTTCCAGATGCATTCTGGTGATATTTTTCACCCTCTCAAACACTGTAGTGCCATTAGGGATCTTCCTCCCACTAGGGACACAGTGTTGCTTCCTGTTGTGAATACCATCTCATTGCAAGTTAGTTACATAAACTAACAGAGAAAGTATCCTGTTTTAAGCTGCAGAGGTATTCTCTTTTTCTGAGTTCTCGAACGTGTAAGCTGCTTGGCACCCAAATTTTTGCAGCATAAATGGCTGAAAAATTGCAGGTATCCGTTAAATGTCTTCTTTAGCAATAAGAGATAAAGCAGAAGTAAAATTTTACTGTGTTTCCAAAACTGGAAGCTGCAGAAGGCAGCTCAGAGGGAGACAATGTAACTTCCTGCATAGCCATTCTGCATCAACAGAGACCATCCTACAGGGAAAGCAAGCTGGGACTTGGGAATGATGATGCTGGACACGAGCAAATGAGTAAGCATGTCAGATAATCACATAGTGTAGAAACCCTAATCTCTTGAGTTCTAACATCAAATCCAGTCTTTATATTCACTGTAGGTTATCATTTATTGTTGCAGCTTGCCAGCCAGTATATACAAATTGGGTAATTAACTCCTCAGTCAAAGAGAAAGGACAACGGTTGAGATCAGGCTGCAGTTTTTCACTCAGTCATGCGTTTCAGAATCTCCCTCCCAGCTATCCAGCTACTGATCTTCACAAAATGTTCATGAATGTGTATTTTTTCAGCTAAGGTTGCCTCTTCTTCCATGTCCTCAGCAAACTTGGTCAAAATAATCCAGCATGTTCAAAAGTGACTAGAGAGGCTGGAAGAACAGGGAGTGCAGTTACTTCAGCCTCAGTTCTTTAGGAAATAAAACTAACAGGGACTTAGTTATATCCAACTTTGAATATTTCATCAACAGCTGCCCAACAAGAGAAAGGCAGCCACTAGACTGTTTCACAAACTTACCATCTATTTATGCTGAAATTTCAATATTATATTGAAAAGCTGAGATTTCATTGTCCCAGTATTTTAGGAATGGCAGTCGTTTCTCCTTTTTCCCTTTTTCATTGCAGAAGAGCGGAGAAAAAAAGTACAATGGCAAAGAGAGACTAAAAGTGAGGATAGATCTGGACATTAAAAGTATACAAAAAGCTAATATTCAGATGACTAAAACATTTCCCGTTCAGTTCCTTTGTAATCACTAGCTGTAAAGACCATGTTCTACAGAATCTGAGAAGATGTATGATGTCTGGGCCATGACCTGCATTTTTTGACAATCTGTCTCTAATCTGTTCTCGACAACCTGCTCAATTCCAGCAAGTAGCTTTCCAGATGAGAGGCCCCCAGCTGGGAGAGTGACCTCATCCAAGCTCAAGAGAGATTCAGCAATAAAGAGGAAATCAGGCAAAAAAGCCATAAGGTCTGCTTGAATTAATTAGAAATTCCTGTACAAACTCGAACACAAAAATGAAGCACACTGAGGGTGGAAACAAGGATGAATAACCTGCAAAGAACACAGAGACTATTCAAATATTCAGTGATGATGCTAGGAAAGCTGAAGTTCTAAAAGAGTTCTAAAAGAGTTACATCTGAACAGAGATGTCAAGGCAGCAGGAAAGACTTCTATGAAAAAGGGAGAATATGGGCTGAATGAGATGGGGACCCAGTTGCATAGATGGAGAAAACACCAAAGTACTGAATGCTTTCTTTGCCTCAGTCTGTGTCAGTCTGTGCCTCAGAACCATGACAGTCTGCCAGCAACACTGACCTCCAAGAACTCAGGTCTTGGAGACAGATGAAAAGGCTGGAACAAGGATGTTATACTCTTTGTGAAAAGTGGTCAGTCAGGAAATGCTTACATAAACATACTTGCAGGCCCTGCAACCACAAGGGCTAAGAGAGCCAGCAGATGTCATTGTGAGGCCACTCTTTATCATCTTTCATTGACTGTGGCAACTGAGAAAAGTGTCCAAAGTCTGAAGCAGAACAGATGCCACTCCTAACTTCAAGAAAGGCAAGAAGAAGGATCTGAGGAATAAAAGGCTAGTCAGAATCAATTTGAGCCTCGGAAATGTGATCCTGGAAACCATTTTCAAGCATATGAAGGAGAAAAATATTGTTAGTAATAGTGAATCACCAAGCGCAGAAGGTGGCGATCAGCAGAACGAAGGTGATTTTGTCTCTGTGAACCCATACTGACTACTCCCAGTCATCACTTTGTCCTTCATATAGTTTAGAAATGCTTTCTAATATTATTTGCTGCATTGCCTTCGCCGGGATCAAGGTGAAGCTGACCGGCCTTTACTTCAGAGGATCTATCATTGTTTCCTCTTGGAGACAGGAGTGGCATTTGCTCTCTTCCAGTCCTTGCAAACTTCTCCCAAATTTCCATGAATTTTCAGAGAAAGGTTGGCCTCACAGTGATGCCTGTGAGTTCCCTCAGCACTTGTGCATGCTTCTGTTAACTCCCACAGCGCTCGTTTCCATCCTTTTGTTTTCAAAGTTCCTCAGCAGAATTCTTCTGAACCACGTGTGCACGTTGCTTCTTACTGAAAATCCTCATTGAAATCAAGAGAACTAAGTAAACAAGAAAGGACCACTTCTTTATGATACAAATTGGCCACCCTTTCTGTAACTTTTAATAAGAACATGCGAACTTTTATAAAGTCTCCTTACACTGTGTTACTCCCACTATCCTTAGGAACAGAATGGCTAGCACCAAAGTTAAAATGCCTCTGTTTTGCTTTTATGAAGGAGAACCTGTTGAGGTCCTGGAAGATATCCTGATAGCCTTCAGGCCTTCTGTATGCAATGAAAAGTTTTGTGCTGTGTATTTCAGTGTACTGCAATGCAATGGAGCACTTTTGCTCAGCTCCATCTGCATAACCTGTGTAGTCCCTAGAGAGCAAACAGAGTGTAATGTTTGTGATCTCAGATTCAGGAGACAACACCCTTCTATAATTCCTGAAAGCACCAAAACTGATGTAACCCATAATGAGTAACATCCAGTGTAAGAGTTCTAGAGTTTGAGAAACATCAAATAGCAAAATGGAATTTGAGAAAAAATCTACCATTTATACAGCTGTTTTTCACTTTTGTGAGAACAGCAGTTGTCAACCCAGGCATTACTAAGTGAATAGTCTTCTGTTGTATAGAGAAACACATGGTGGTTTAAGTATGTGATGTTCTGCACTGTAGAAATCTTCACTGTAGAATTATTTAAGGACTGTTTGGAAGTACTGGGAGCAATAGATAGTAGGCAACAGACTCAATTCAGTCCTATATATGTCTCTGGCATGCCATGAAAACAGGATATGAATTAAGATAAAGTTGACTGTTACATTCTAATATTGAAATATACTTATCGTATTAAAAAAAAAGCCTACAGTTTCCAGGAAAAAGAAAAAAAAAAGAAGTTTTGTCAGATTGCTGTGTCAGTTTGTTTCAATAAGCTGTTAGATGTATTGAATTTGGTATCTTCGTGACTGGGGAGAAAAGAACTCAGTGTGAAGTAAAACTGGAAGGTTTGATACAAATATTAATTTATGTTCTGGTATAATGAAAACATAATCTATATTCTCTAATGAGCCACTGGGTTTTGGAACAGAAATTCTTTATTCAAATCTAGAGCTAATTTTGAATTTTTAACCTGTTATCTTCAGAATCTGAAATTCCTATGTTTCACATCTGTTTGAACATTTTTAGTCCTCTTCATTGAAAAACATAGTATGGGCTTTCTTTAGAACAGTGCTTTTTGCCGTCAAATTTTCTCCAGTGTAAATCTGGCAATGCACAGACTTTGAAATAAATGTTTGTTTCTAGTACGGTCCATTGCCCACGCTTTAATTTAACTGCTGTTTGAGAGACTTTGAATTATTTCTCCTGCAAATTCTTTGCAAATTTATTGGCTGATAAAATGTATTTGCTGATATTTTATCCTCGATAATCAGGCAACAGCATATTATACCAGAAACATTTTTTGTTGTTATTACTGAAAATATTGGCTTTCTGTAGACTATTGTCGTTTTACACTAAGAAAGTATTTAAGTATCGTTCCGTTGTTGTCCATGTTATTTTTCATCCTCAAACTTCCTGTATCTCATTAACGTAGTTAAGTTTTAGCTTGTATGTTGTTTTCACTGCTCTGTCATCCATAGAACATTAAGCATCACCTGGTATAATAACAGGGATGATAATGAAAAGTTTAAGCGGGTTTGTACGAGCACTTTTGTTAAAAGACTTTGCAAAACAAATAATTTAGAAACTGATAATAACACTAAGACTCAACGTGTAGTAATTTCATTGATGTTTTTTTCTAAATATAAATGTTTTCTAAAGACTATTCCCCTTAAAGACGATTTGACGCAAGACATTCATTTGAATTTGAAAATATATCCTGTGGTGGTCTGAAGCTGTTGTTGTGACAGTAAGGATACAGCAAGCATCCTAAGTTCACGTAAATGAAGATTTATTAGTGATTCTAATGTTGAAGCTATATCTGGAGGAAAACAAGAGAACATAGAAGAAGAGGGAGAGAGAGGGCAGAGCAAAAAGGAAAGTGAGAGATATGGGCACCACGGAGGAGAGAGAAAGGTGGAGGAAGGGAGAGACACATAGGAAAGAGATGACGCTGGGGCTTCCTGGATAAGTGTCCTACCCTGGGCACTCTTTCCAGTAGAATGGGGGGTTGCCCTCGCAGTACTTCTCCCACGGTAACTCAGTATTTTTCATCAGGACATGCACAAATCCCCCATCGATCGCTCCTGCTTATGATGCTGTAACCGCTGGTGGAATAAAATGTTGACTGGGGAAGGTGCTGCATGGCAGGTTCAATGCTGCACTTTCTGCAAGAATTGTTGATGCCAAAACGGGAGCTGCAACCAAGTGATAGGAAAAGGGAGGGGAGGAATGGATGATTCCAGAGACAGTTGCTTCCTATAGCCCAACATAGCCATGTCTGTAGTTGCAAGGCCAAGATTACTAAAAACAGCAGGAGAACAACACCAGAAAAACATTGTTGCAAATTTGAGTTACTTTAAACTACAACTTTATTCATTTACTGCCAAAGACTTCTGCTGATGTGAATTTAGAAAGACCCTGTGGAATCTTTCACATACAGGAATGTTCAATGACACGGTCAGTTACAGATTAAAGAAGAAAAATGTTTAAAATAAATTCTGAAGTCTGTTAATTGTGAAGTCAGACGTGATGTTGACACATCTTCAATATCTACGTGGCTTAACCTACCCAGATCATATCCGTTACAAATGATTTTAAATAGCTTCTCTTTGTGGCTGTTGTTGTTGTATGTTATTACTTGGTTATTCTGCAGCAGTGTTGGTGTAGTGCATCGCCTCTGTTCAGTCATTCGTGTAAAATCAGAAATTGTTCTGTGCTGCAGCTTCAGGGAGCACAAGCACTTCACCTAGGTCTGGAATATTATCTGGGGGCCAGGATCATATATAGCCTGTCAGAATTGTTCGTAGGAGATAGAGTCTGTATCATGCAACCTGGATCCAGCCACTTTTAACAACAAACACAGCTGCTGCAGGTAATCAGCTCTAACCCCAGAGCAGGCTCTGAAAGCCCGTGTATTCTAAAAGTGCTCCTGCTGCATCATATGCATTTTTAGTTGCATCTGTCCTGTACTAAACAGTCACGCATTTAGAATAATACCCACATTTCTGTGTCTGCCTGAGTGACAGGCAAAGATGTGAGATTTCAAAGCTCTGCATTGCTTTGTTGCAAAATGTATCTTCTTAGAAAGTCTTCATACTGACCTGATGTATTTCCAGAGCCTAGTGGGGCTTAACAAACTAAAAGAGGTATTTTATACACCAGATACAGATAAAATTGAGAAATTTCTTGACATTGCATACAAATTCTGGATAAAAGGAGCAGCTCTGTTTGGATTTGCTGAATATCAGTTTTTAGAAAACGGGCAAAAAGGAGCAGTAATTGTTCTTAGCAGAGTTTCATTATTTCAGGGAGGTGCGCGGATGTCTGATTCACTCCTGTAAGAATGTAATGCTTGCATTAAAATAAATCTAATGCTTATGAATAAAAAGGACTGTCTGACAGAAGTAAATAAATAAAGTCAACTGAACGTAGCAGATTGTGACAGAGCTAAACCTCTCATGATAAAAAATTATTTGAGCTTTATAGGCAGATCAATACAGCCCATCCACTTTAAACAAGTTCACACTCATACCAGAAGCAAAGTATTGCAATTACAATAGACTGCAAATCACTTTTTAATATCTGGGTAAATATTTGAGCAATTAACTTGCTTCAAGCTTCCTGCAACTGAGGCTTCACTCTTACTTGCAGAAAGACAGCATTGCCAGAAACCCAGAATCTGCCCTTGGATCAACCTTTGAAGGAAAAGACAGTAGCAACAATACCAGTGACATACAATGTTTGAGTAATAATTCTGGGGTTATTCAGACTCTATGCAGAAATGCGGGTTAAGAAACTGCATGAAGTTCCAGGGAAGACATTTTCTACAGCACTTTGAGGAAATAAAATTTAAGAAAATTGCATTTACCGTTTCGGACATTCCTAGAGTTGTGAGAGTCGTAAGAATATTGATGTAAGTGAGCGGGTATAAAGATCAAAAACAATAGATCCACGTCAGGCTTTTCTTTTACTCTGAGGTTTGGCTCCCTTCCATGTTTTCATAAAATAAATTGGCTGTTGCAAAGCAGCTGGTAGCGTTCTGCCGAGTGGAAGTATCCCAGCAGAGGGACGGAAGCAGGCACAAAAAGGTAAGCAAGAGTGAAAGTCTTTACAGCAGGGTTCTGAATGGGTTTCAAGGTTTCAGATTAAGACTTTATTTGCCATGCTGCTTGCTTAGAATCTAACAAATACTGATTTATCTGTTCACTTTAAACTTCTCTTCCAAAGCCTCTTCTGCAACCCGTTTTACATCTCATCTGTATGTTTCTGTATCTATTTTAGAGTCCCTAGATTTTGTAAAAGCTAGTTGATGTGATAGTAATTGCATCCCCAGTATTTATTAACCATAGATTGGCATAAGAGCCTTTTAATTTCTTTTTAACTTCTAAATTGTTAAATTGTAAGAAACTTTGAGAAGTTACTTATGTTATTTGAAAGCAGGGCTGTCAGCTGCAGCCGAACACAATAAAAACAGATCTCATCTAATGGTCCCAGGGAGTGCTTGCTGTGAGTGTATCGGTATAGAATTAGATAATATTTGGATCATTCTACTGCATGAATGGACTCCAAGTTTTTTAAGTTCTGTTTATACGTACTGAGATGTGCCTGGGATAAGTGGAACAGTGAACGATGCCTAAGAACAAAAGAGATTACTAAACAGGCAGGAAGTTTTACAGATTATATACTATTTTATATAAAACGGATTTTCTTTACTGCCTTCATGCAAATGCATCGACTTGTATGTAGCAGGAAAAAGATTCAAACCCCCTATGCTTTCAGGGTGACCTTGCTGCCACTGACCACCAGTGTGCTTAAGTACAGCTGATTCCAGCAGCTTGAAGAGCCAAGGATCGAGTTTTCTGCTTCCCTTCCAGTTAGTGTGGATGTGAAACAAAATGAAAGAGACCACTGTCTCCAAAACAAATGGTGTCTGACCTGTTCTGCAGCCAAGAACATGCACCTCCTCTTTCTAGCCCTCCTCAAGCAGTGTATACCACACAGAAGTGGAAAATTAGTGAACTGAAGAAATGGGCATGAAAAGACATTGCAACAACAACAAAAACACATAACAGAAACAACTATGAATAAAAATGTGGGAGTAGGTGGCATGTATGTAAGTACATGGTGGAAGAGGAAAGGGTTATTAGAATGAGAGCGTCTTTATTTCGCACACTGCTGTGGGTTGCATGTGGAAATTGAAGCTGTGGAAGCTTGTGTCTTTTTAAATCATTGTAGAGAGTTTTATTTATCCTACAGTGCCAGCAGAACTAAGATCTAACACAAACTTTTACAATTTCTCATTTTTAAATGTCTGCCGATCAAAATAACCAAAAATAACTGAATTGGAGTACAGTCCTTCAGAACTTGAATATACCCATTGTTCTGAGAAGAAAGTTTTCTAAGAATCATTCCTCTGCGCTCCCCAGGAGTTCTTTGGGGTCCTAGCTTGGATTGTCTTTGTCTTCTCACGGAGGTGATGGCTATAAATAATTCAGATGAAACACTCTTTGTGTCTCGGCAGTTAGCAAGGTGTCACTTTAGCTCTTCATAAAATTAATTTCCACTTCAATAAGCATTTAGGCCTATCTGAAAATAAGTTGCAATTAATAACTGCAGTCTATGAAGTCCAGAGTCAATGGAATCATAAGATACTTCCCTGGCTGTTTCACTAGTCGTAAAAATCAGGACTTTGAATCTTCCTGACTTCTGATCGAGTGCAGTCAAACTTATACTTTCATTAGAAATGTTCAAAGAGGGATCAAATGCCTATTTTTGAGCATCCCTAGTTCTAACTAGGTCTTGATGCTTTGTAGGGGCTGAACTCCTCGCACAGCAATGCCTCTGACTATCCACAAGCTGGTATTATTTCCCAGATGCTCTGCAGAGCTTGGCGCAGGAGGTTGTGGAGGTCAGGTTCTGTTAAGATTTCGCAAATGGTCTTCTTTATTTGTTTAGCTTACTTCAGTGATGAAGCAGTTACAGAAAGATGAAGAAGACCTTGCCTTTACTTTCTACCCCGGCTATTTTTTACCAGACATTTGAAAAATGAGAAAATTCAGTAAGTAGGAAAAAAAAAATACTTTCCTACTAGAGATATTTCACTTTTCCATAGGCTAACTCAGTGTTCGTTTTTAACTGAGCCAAAAAGTAAAAAAGAACTTTAGTTAGCTTTGTGTAATTTACTAATAGAAGTGAAGTGAAAGAAGTCCTTCATTTTTACCATTTCCCATAAATAACAAAATGTGAAATATTGCACCAAAGAAATAAATCAAACTAGAATACAGAACTCACCTCCCTAAATGATTTCATAAATTATTTCTGTCCTGCCACAGCCACAGGCTGTCTGGCCTAGCTGATATTCAGTTACTCTGTGCAAAGCTAAAATTATGGGGCTGAAGTTATCCTTGCCTTCACTTAGATCATTTTCCCAGGGTACCATAAATAACTGAAGCCAGGTGTCTTCTGTGACGTGCATTTTGCCATAAGTAGTGGTCACAAACTGTTGATTTCAGAAAACTACCTAGATGTGAGAAGCCCAGCCTCCCTTTTTTCAAACTGAAGTATTATCCTTGGCTTTTCTGAAGTGCAGTGATTCAAGCTAACAGCCTACTAGCTGGCTGGGCGGTTCACTCATCAGTATATTTCCCATTCTTAGATGCTAGCCTTTCCTTAGGATATCTACCCGAGGTAATCCATTTATTCATCTGTCATTCAAAAAGAGAGACGCGTTGTTTTAGTAAATGTAATCACAAGTGCAACATCATTTGAAAGATGCAGAATACACTGAGGTCAAATGATTATATTGTGGATGAATCACTAATTATCTGAGTTATACGAATGGTTTGAGGTTGAATTTTTTCTTGCAGCTGCTTGTTGTAGTCATGAATGAATTATTCTAATATGCTGATCAAGTTTACAAACTCCAGTTCTCCTTCTTGACTCTCCGTTTAAGATTACAAAATAGCTGCTTGTCTTTACTGAAATTTAGGCTATAGCATGTTGAAGTTAGCATCCTAAACTATCATTTATGAATGCTTTGAAAATGATCTAAAACCAAGGTATTTCTGAGGGACAGAAAGTGTGTGATTTTTCAGTCCGGCCACTGAACTGCAGAAAGATTGCTATGGGTGAAAAGTGTAAATTTAAAAAAATGAGATAACATAAACTAGTCATATTCTTTCTAGGGGTAAGTTTTTTTTCAATACATTCCTTTAACATGACTTTATGTATACATCTTAGTAGAAATTCAGATATATCCAACTGAATTACTGCCATCGGAAACACTGTTCTTGCTTTTTAAGACGCAAGCCTGAGTCATCCAGGCTATCATGTTTATTGGATTTATCCTGATTGCCTTGAATGTCACGTATTGAAATGTTACCATTTTCAAACTTGTTTCTCAACTGAAATACGAACTTATACTTCAGGACCAGGAATGAGAGACAACTCAGGTTACCAGAGCTTCTCAACGAATTGCAAAATGGTGCTCCGCTCAGGCCGTGAGAAGCCATACAGAGTGCCTACTTGTGGAAGGCGAAGAGTGAGAAGGACATTTCCGGTGAGCGCCAGATCAGCAGCTGCTGAAAACTCAGGTAACTTCTCCTTTTGTGTGAAAGGTGTGTTTGTAATCTTGGGATGCCAGTCCAAGGTAGAATTCAACTAAATCAAGTATCAAAAGCAGCTCAAAATTGAAAATACATGAAGGAATAGCAAAGCGAAACCTGGCTTTAAAAAAAGTGAGCACTCCTCAAAGGAGTGACGTTAATTTTTTCATATGACCAAATGCATTATGGTGATTTCTAAAGTACATCTGTAACTCCCTAGAAGAGACTGAACGTCATAGCAGGCCTGCCAACTGTTCTGAGTACTGTACTAGTTCTTAGAGTGCATCAGAATTCTTAAAATGTAAGAGCTATAATACACCATCACAGGTCTTTCTGAAAGTGTTGCTCTGCTGATTTCTTTTGAGAAAAACCCTTGCTTTTTCTGGAGGCCTTGTAGTTCAAGTTGTCAAACCAGTGAAGAAAAGGCCTTTGCCCATGTATGTGCCTAAGGTCCAGCATAGGATGTGTCAGAGTTGCAGTGCAGGAGGGTCAGAGTGCACATCTCTTGTCATTTTGGTTCATTTTTTTTTCAAGAACATGTTGTTGCTGTTCAGCAGAAACAGGGACAACTTCTCAAAGACAGTTCTTTTTTTCTTTTTTTTCAACAAAATTTCAGCTGAAAAGCAGGTATTTCAGGGGAACTGTACCAACTTAAAAGGACTAATAAAAGTTTGCAGTGAGGTCAAGCATTCCCAGAGCATTATGTCATAGCCAACGCATTTTCAGTATCCTGTTGCTTCACTTGTCTAAGTTTTGCAGCTCAGGAAGGACAATTCACTTTACAACACTTGTTTACTATAGAGATCTATGTTGTTACCAAAACTTCTTCAGCTCTGTACTGAATTGCAAAGTAGCAAACCTGGCCCAGGAAAAAATACTCAGTCTAGTAAAATCTAAATTGTGCCTTACAGTGTTAATCTGTAGATGCTGCACACTTATATTCAGTTGTGGGGAAAAACAGCTTCTCTGCCTAAGAACTTTTACCTATAAATACCTTTGCTGTCATAGTATATTTCTCTTTTCAGTAAGAGATGCCAGGTACTCCGAACAACCTCCTCTCCTGCCCATCCAAGCCTCCAGCCGCCCCTCCAAAAAAAAGGCTGCTAATTTAGGTAGCCATATGCGCCCTAAAACACTTGTTTGTATGCAGATCTGATTTTCAAAGTGGAAAACTGGGGAACAGGGAGGTACATACTTATGACAGGAAGGAAACTAGTCCGGGAACAACATGCTGCAGAATCATTTCCCTCACTTCACCTTTACCTTTGTTCAGATTAAATTTACACCTTCACAGTGTGCTGTCTACATGTGTAGGCCCCCACGCAGGGTGTTACTTTGTTTTGCCTTCCCACGCCAATTGCTACTTTAGACCCCCTCTTTCTCTGTGTGTGTGTGAAAATTCCTCCTGTCCTTCTCAGCATCTTCCAACACAGCTATCTGCAGGTTGTCCACAACTCCAACCTCCAGGTTTACAGCATCCTTTCGAGTAGGAAGACATTTTTGCAAGCTCAAGTTTCTGCACAAATGGGGTAACTCTCCAGAAAGCTCAGCTTAAATCTCATGTTCTCATTGGGATACATTGCAAGAAAATAAATCCTTGCTTTCCTTCTTGGCCACAGCAACCAAGCCCCTTAAAAAGCAGCTTAAGCTAACTATAATTATATGTTGCCCATACTATTCTAATGTACATGTAGTTTATGTAAAATTTACACTGATTATCAAGCAAAAATAGCTATAAAATACACCTTATACTTTATTAGGTAATTGTATCATTTTTCTCTTATCAGTACAATTAATTACAACTCATTTATGATTAGAGCTTCAACTGCGGAGAACACTGAGGTGCTATATACAGACCGAAGATTCAAAAACTGTGCATTTCAACTTAGATGAATGTGGTCGTCATGAAATATCAACCATGGATTCACAACACCCTGCAGGTAGTGTGCCTCTTGGACCAAGAGTCATGAACTGCTTGTGTAGCATCACAAGAAGCTGCTGAACGCACCTTTATACAGTCTGTTCATGAGCCAGAACAGGTGACATTTTATTGCATTGTTACGAATATTGACAGTGATATATGAAAACATTTATTGCAGTTTAAAATAAGTAAGTATAATACATACTGTTAAGTACGTAAGTATACATAACAATTTTTCAAAAAAGATTATTTTGATCACTCCATCTAACTTATTGGGAAATCTACATTTTTGGCTGTCAATCATAGAATGGCTTGGATATGAAGGGACTTTGAAGACCATCCAGTTCCACCCACTACATCAGGGTCACATCCAAACTGATCTTAAATGCCTCCAGGGATGTGGCACCCACAGCTTCTCTGGGCAGCCTGTGCCAGTGCCTCACCACCTTCTGAGTAAAGAATTACTGCCTAATGTCTAATCTAAATCTCTTTTAAAACCATTCCCCTTCATCCTGTTACTATCAAAGCGTTTAAAAAGTCAAGCACCCTCCTGTTTGTAAGCTCTCTTTGAGTACATGAAGGCCATTACAAGGTCTCCCCAGAGCCTTCTCCAGGCTGAAAAAGCCCAGTTGCTTCAGCTCTTCTTTGTACAGGCAATGCTCCAGCCCTCTGATCATCTTCATGGCATCCTTTGGACCCTCTCCAGGAGCTCCATGTCTTCTCCGGTATTGGTTTCAGTATTTCAGGGAGGATATTGAACAGGCAGAGCAGAGAAGGACAGTCACCTCTCTGACTGTTGACCATCCCTCTTTTGACAGCTGGCTTTCCAGGCCACAAGTGCAAACTGTTGACTCATGCCAAGTTTCTTGTCCACCAGAACCTCAAAGCCCTTTTCTACAGAGCTGTTCTCAATGAGCTCTTCTCCCAGTCTGTGCACCAATCTGGGACTGCCCCAATGCAAGTGCAGCACCTTGCAAAGAAAACATTCAGAGACAAGGGCAAAATTAAGAAAAACAGAGACATTCTGGAATTTGTAGAATTATTCCATTTTTCATGTAAACCTTCTTTTATCTCAGGCAGGTCTTTTCTAATTGATCCCAAAATGGTACACAGAACCACAGAAGTGGTTCTTAGGGGGTTTGTTTGGGGTATTTGTTCGTTGGTAAGAGGCAAGTAACAACAAATGCAATTACCCTAGAATTATTTGTTTTCCAAAGATGAGATAATAGAGATAATAAACTAGGCAGATTTCTTATGAAAGTACAGTAAAAAGTGTAAGATCTGTGAGTATGCTCATGGTGTTAGAATCCTGTTGTAGAAGATACTGCTGTTCTCCAAGAAAAGAAAAAAAAAAGAAACAACAGAAAAGAGGAAATTCTATGTGATACATTTATATGTGTAAACACAAGTACCACAAACATATGCTCATGATAATATCATCAAGATAGCACCATATAAGGAGCCAACCCCTTGTTATACTATTATCTGTGGCTTTGAGCTGAGTAGGTAGTGCTTTCACCAAAGCGCAGCCTACATAGTGCACGCTGATGCAAGAAATGCTGCAACACCCATTCCATGGCTGCCTGCTACTTCTCAATCTTACTCACTTTGTGTCAGGAGTCTCACATCTACTGCCCAAAGACCCTAGGGATTTCTATTTGATATCGTTTCATCACTGGCCTCCATTTTGTCAAGTGTATTCTCTTTTGTAAAAGACATCCAGTCAGTATATTTATTAGACTCAGAGCACATGAGAATTCAGGGTGCATGTGCACAGGTGTACAGGTACAACCGTTCAGTCCTAGTGGCACCACGTGAATTCAGAAACCTGCAAGAAATGAAGTCTGATGTCTACTGCAGCTCCAAAGCATTTCTCCATTTCTCAGACTATACACTCAAGCAATTCTTCAAATCATTATGTTTTTAAGTTTGAAGGATGGTTCTGTCTGATTCCAAATCTTTTGTTTTAGATACAGCATGGTTAAGCCTGTTCACAAGCAAGGAGCCAGCAGTTAGAGGTAAGACTTGAATGACTCATGTGGGAGGAAAATGTTTCATTCTCTTTGTTAGGGACTGATTTAAAATGAGTTTGTAATGTTTTTAAGACATCATATCAGAAGCCATATATTAAACCAGATGTTCATTTAGGTCAGGCTACTGGACAATCTTAAAAACCACAAAACTTGCCATAGCAAGTTATGAATAAGGGCTTAAACAGAAGATAAATGTCTTTGCACAAGGAAATAGAATGCACTCAATCTTGAATCAATATTTTTAAAAGAAAAACATGTGCTATATTGCTGGCATTTGAGTCTCAGCTAGCAAAGACCTGTTGTAACAGGAAGGGGAAAATAAAAAGTGTATGAAGAAAGAGAAGACATATTTTTGGAACCTCCCCATTGTAAGCATAACAGATGAGTGGTACACTGAAGGATATATAAGTTCCAGTATTCCAATAAAAGATTAATTTATTTCAGTTTCAATTACAAAGAATTGCTGTGATCCAGGATTGCACCTTGACCAGTGGTCAAGTGGATGTTTCTAGGGAAGACTATAAAATACTGATCCATCCATTCAGTACTTGCCTAAATCCCAACAATTTTCATTTCAGGGATACCCCAAGCAAGAAATGGCACCTTGTATTTCATCAATTACAAGGCATTCAATTTAGCACGAGTTTGTAAAAGTATCCCCTAAGACTCTGGTTTTAGAAATCAGAGAAGATAAATAGCTCAACCACAGCCCAACAGAGAGTGGAAGCAGCATGTACAAAATCATGGAAAACTTCCTTACTTTGGCTAGCAGCAGCCATCTATCCAATAGCCCATTTGTCACGTTTATCAGACGTGATTTGGACAGCTCATCTCCCTTCAGTCAGAACACAGTTATGACTTGGGTATGAAATATCTCTTGCCAGCTCATGTGCCACCTGTATGCTACAGCTGATGTTGGACAACTGGCTGAGGTAGTCTGAACTGGTGAATCTGCAAGTAGTGAAGCGGGAAGACTTTCAGAAGTTACATTCATCAAATGTATTTATAAATACGCAAGCTGAGCACAGTGTGCTGAAGTGCAACTCAAATTTTATCAAGGATTTTTATGCCCTTTCAATGCTGTTACTGGTTCAGACAAAATTCCTTCGGAAGACTTCTACAGAAGCTTTATAGCTAGGGTAAGAAAGGCTAGCTAAAATAATATGTAGGATTAGGGAACATAAAATAGGTCCAGTGGAATTAGTGTGTTCTGCTGATTCAGAATAACCTTCAAAGGCTGAAAAATATCCTCAGTGACACGAAAAAAAACACAACTCTTTAACTGCAGCTGTTAAAGCTGTTAATTACTAACCTCTGCAACTCTGTATGCTCTGTATTCATTTGCTGTGGTGATGGACATGTAGTTTTTTTTTCTCTGATTTGAACACCTTTCATATGATTAATTTATGAAAAAATTATCCCTGATACAAAAAAGGTCTTAAAAAATAAGTTTTTTAGGTTTGGTTTGGTTTTTCGTGTTTTTTCTTTTTGTTTGTTTTTTGTTTTTTTTGTCATAAACAGCACCCTAGAAATCTTTTCAAAAGCACAAGTAGTGTTATTTTAAATAAATCTTCAAGGCAGATATTTATGGTAGGTAATGCTATTTGCTAGCTAATGCTTTTGTGTCACATAATAGTTGACAAAAAGTAGCTTTATTTTTTGTTTTTCTGGATCTGGAACTTTGAACCATCCAAAGGCAGTGTTTGTTTTATCAGATTGAAAATTATCCCATGTTGTATACACTTATTTCCTGCAGCTGAGAAAACAATGTTTTCAGAAAGGAATTGTATCCAGTGCACCCACTGACAGTGGAAAGATTTTAACCAACAAAGTACCCACTAAATAAAACAGAAAAATCCAGTATTTTCTGTAGGGGCTTGTGCATGGTCAGGTGTATTATATAAACCAGTATCCTGTATACCTGTAATAATATTATATACCCGCTAATAACCATAATAATGTGAATGTGCCTTCACAGTTGATGAGTTTATGTATATAAGCGTACTTATACTCACATACATCTGATACTCCATATATCATTTTTTTATCCATATTCAATTTTTTTTCGGAGAGAAATTGAGTTTTGTGTGACAAATTTAAATTGTCATGAAGTCATAGACTTTAAATACTTCTCAGAGGAAAGACTTACTGAGTGATTGTATTTGTTTTTCTTCCTGTCCCTATCAGTGTAAAGCCAATCTGAATGTTGTCCGCTTTACTGCTTTCATCTGTGCTTCATTTTATGAAGTGATACACATGTTATTGCAATTCTTCTTCTAGGAAAACCAAACTCTAAAAACGTGGTGGTCCTCATGCAGCGATTAAAGTGTAATGAATTTGTGCTGTTGAGCAAGGGTGAAAATCAACTCTGCCTGAAGGTAAGAAGTAGTTTAATTTGTAACTTTTAAGTGCTCTTTCCCTCTATAGAACAATTTCTCCCACAGTCCTTTTTGAATTGGTTTTCCCTTCCTTATCACTTTCCACCCTGCATAACTTGACTGCCTCCCTCTCTGCTATCCAGACAAATATTTAAAATAGATTATTGCAAAAATAATTGGGCTTGGGATATTGCACTGAAACAAGGTGAGTTTAAGAGGGGAATTATTTTCTCCTTATCAGCCTGATTTACAAGAATCTGTTGTCAGAGCATTCCCATTTTCTTCAGTCTTTGTGGTTTATTTATAGTGGGAAGAGCAGTCAAGGTCAGATTTCCCTGTGGTATGCACAGGTTACAAACCTCACTATCTGTCTGAGGAAGAATTTCATGTAAGAATTTAACCTTTACGGCAGGGGAAAGATCTGAACTCTGTTTCCCCAAGTTATACCAAGATAAGGAATGATCATAGAATCATAGAATGGCCTGGGTTGAAAAGGACCATCTGGTTTCAACCCCCTGCTGTGTGCAGGGTCACCAACCACCAGACCAGGCTGCTCTGAGCCACATCCAGCCAGGCCCTGAATGCCTCCAGGGATGGGGCATCCACAGCCTCTTTGGGCAACCTGTTCCAGTGCGTCACCACCCTCTGTGTGAAAAACTTCCTCCTAATATCTAACCTAAACCTCCCCTGTCTCACTATCCACCTTTGTAAACAGACATACCCTCTCCTGTCTATATGCTCCCTTCAAATTTTGGAAGGCCACAGTGAGGTCTCCCCAGACCTTTGTTCTCTAAGCTGAACAAGCCCAGTTCCCCCAGCATTTCTTCGTAGGAGAGGTGCTCCAGCCCTCTAAATGTCTTTTCCTGAATAAATCTTCTGTGTTTTTCTTTTCTTTTTTTCATTTCAGGACTTTCCAGAAAATGGAAATTTTTTTGGAAATATGCTTTATAAGATACATTAATCATGTTTATGATAGCATATCATGATGTATGTATAATGTAAAGTTAAAATCATAATGTAATAGCATATTACCACACTGGAATTTTTTTTTTACTTTCCTTGGAAGAGTAATTATTTTTTAAGATCTTTTCTGTTTCAGAGATAATTTTTCATAAATTAATGATATGAAAGGTGTTCCACCAAATCAGAGAAAGAACTGAGTGTTGAGTGCTAATAGATTTTACTGCTCCAACTCCTGTTTCAAAAGTATGGAATAATAGCAGATTACATCTCTTAGTGTGACTAAGAGCAGCTCTTAACCAAAAATGGCATAAGATGTCCTTGCTATCCCCCAAGCATGTAAAAGCCTTGGAAAGATCGCTGACTATTCTGTTTCCAACAGAATGTGAATAATTCTTTGTTTTTGACAGGAAATCTTGTGAGGATGACAGTGCTCCTTATCTGCAATTATTTCTTTTGTATTCGGTTATGGCATGCTGCAATCTCAGCTGCATTGCAAAATAGAATCTTGGCATTGAACAGTTTGTAGGATTTTCTTTTGATGTTTGTTTCCAACCCAATTCATAATATATTTGAGAACTTAAAAACTTATTCATGTCAGATAACTGAAGTTTAAGTACAAGTGAGCTTTGGGGGAAAAAAAAAAATTTAGAATTAATACAGCATTTTGTGCATTAGAAGTGGAAAATGTGGAGGCAAAATTACCAATTTCCATGGTTGTAAACACAGGTTTTAAAGGGATGCTGTTCCGAGCCAGATCACACTTCAGTGGAAAAAAGCAACAGGAAAACGTGCAAGAAGAGAGGTCTTGACTTCAAAAAGGTATATAATTATGATCAATTAATAAAAACGTGTGTATGAGAGAGAACATATGCAAACATAGATGTAAAAAAAAAAATTGAAAAAAAGGCAGCTAAGTACATTTCTTTTGTTACCCATGAAATGAACGTTTATGTACTTATTTTTAGCATTTTCCTCAGAAAAAAGACAATGTGAACAACTTCTCCAGTTGGCTTGTGTGCACAATATGTTATTCAATCTACAGCCAAATATCTGAGTTTTAATTACATCATGAATGACAAAAACATGATATTTGTATTATTGTGCTTCTCTAAAATGTGGAGAGATGTACAAGAAATCATGCTGCATGAAAATTACTTTGCAAGGTCTAGAAAATCCTGATGAGTGCATTAGCAGATTGAGAAAGTTCGAATTGTAAGAATAATGATATTTTTAACAAAAATGAATCCCCATGTATCAAAAGCTTACTGAGTTGATAAAAACACAAAATATGGATAATAATAATAAGAAGAAATAATCATAATAAATACAAAATATTTAATATAAATTAAAAATTAAAAATAAGCAACCCCCAGAGCACTTTCAGACTGAATTTTTTTGTCAGTGGATGACTAAGGATCTGGAGTAACACACTGTGTATCTGATGTTATACAGGCAGCCAAGTCACTTATGTAGTGATGTATAAAATTCACAAATTTTGGTGACCAAAGTTTGATTTTGCCATTTCTTCTATAGATAGAAACAATAAAACATTTTAAGCATGGGAAGGATGATACTTTAGTTGTCCTTTAATATATTTTAAACAGATATTCTAAAGCAGAGAAAATAAAGAGCCGTGAAAATGTTGAGAACAATTATTTTTCATTATATGCATATATGTATTTCATTCATTACGGCAGTGCTCCAGCTGACCGTTCAAAAGGATGAAAAGACAATATTTCCAATTTCAGTAGGGAAAATTAAAGCTAACAGGGATCAGATCGCTTTCACAATTTCATAACAACAGACTGAAATACTGAACATCTAAAATTCACAGCCTAAAATTTATATCATTTCTAATATTTCTCCAAAGTCAGAAAGGAATTCTGGCAACTTGAGATTACAGTTAGTTTCTTGTTGAAGTCATTCTGAAATGATCTTTCAAAGGTAAAAGCTACACATCCATTGCCTCGTTTGTTTGCATAATTAGTTAACCGAGCTCTAGCAAAATAACAATTCGGTCCTTCAGTTTACTTTTCTCCTGAGGTTCCTAGCAGAAACATTCCTTGGTTCTACACAAAAGCAGAAAACATCAAGGCAGACAATATTTAAGACAAATTCTAGCCTCTTCCTTGCATGGTATAACTCTATCTTGAAAGCTTTTTTATAGAAGACATGCCTTTTCCTGTAGAGTTGATAGTAGAGAAAGAATTAAGAAATCATTCTAAGAACATATTTGTTACACAACTTACAAGGCAGCTAGTGAGTTGCCCATCCCAGTTCGCGAATACTCTCAAGTAGGAAATTGTGTTACTTACATCAGAGAGGTGAGTAGCCTGCAGTTGGGTCACGCCCAAGAGGCAGTGCCATTGCCCTGCCTGAAATTCGAAATTCTTGTCAACCTTCTACAATGAGTGCCCTAAACAAGAAATATTTTCTGATACAGTGAATTAAGCCTCCATAGTGCACCAGGCTCAGAAGTGGTTGACTGAGCTACGTGCTACCACAACATGGTATTTTGTCTGCTAGTTTTCAGCAGTGCTAAAAACTGGCATTTTGTTTATTACTGGAAAACTGCTGGTGGAATTACCAGAAATGTGAGAATCTGAAGCCTGCCATCAGGCTCATCATTACCAGCAGAAAGATTTTCCCACTGTGCTGTAGATTTCCATTTCTGAAATCAAGGCTTGTGGAGTCACGGCTAACAATCAATATTCATTAAAAGATATTTTATTATTTAGCCTGTTATCATAAGATAATAACAGTTTCTAACGGCAAATAATAGTTTGCAATGAAAGCTTAAAAATGACGGAGGATTGAAGTGGGCAGGTAACACAGACCACAGCCAATGTGTATTACAATGCTATGCTGCTAATCGCAGAGAAGTTTGCATAGTACACATCGTTCTTCCCTCACAGAAGGCACACGCTGGTGGTCATCCACCTGGAGCCAAGTCCAAGCATTGACTGGGCAGCAGTTATTCTAACCCAGTAGTATAGTTTGCTTATCACAGTTATCCACATCATAAAGCAGATAAGTACGTAATGGGTTGTAGTAAGAGGTGTGGAGTATTATTTCCCTCCCTTCCACCACAGGAAAGGCTTCCAGGTACGCCCACATGACATGTTGACAACAATGGGATGCTTCCAACCACTCATGTATTTCTCCTGCTGATTAATATTGTCTGTTCGAGCCCAAGTAAGATTACATTTATAATCTCTGCCACTTGATGTAATGCATGCCTAGGGAAATGTTAGCCCCAGTCATTTCTTCTAAAGCAAAGGTTATGAAGTTGAAACAAGTCATTTAGCATTCAGTGTTCACATTAATGTATTGATTTGACCTGAAGTGCTCAACTAGATTGTTACGTGTGATGCTCTTCTTATTCTTGCATTCTGTCTCACAAATCAACATTTTCCTCAGAAGTCTGGACCAGAATTATTCAGCCACATGGTGTCAGAGCTGTATCCTTATGGCACAGGCAGAAGAACAGTGAGCCTCTCAGCTCACTCTCAGTTTTTATTAAGCACTAGTAGTGCTCAGTCTTCCTTCAGTTTCATTCTTTTTTTTATTTCCTTCCTTGCTTGATACCCCTCCTAAATTCCTTCTTGCCTTGACATTCGTGCTTAAACAGTGACTGAAGTCAACAATTCTATCACTAGATTTGGCTCTTTCTCCTCAGGTTGTTCCCTGATGGGTTTATTATGTTGTTACCGCTGGACAGCATTTTTCCAGAACTGAAAGGCTGCTCACACAGTTCCATTAAGACCTGACTAGTTTTTATTGTATGGTCTTCTATAATTCACTGAGTAGCTAGGCAAAGCTAAGCAAGACAGAGTCAGAGGGCAGCTATGCAGTCATCAATAGCCTTACTGTGAGACTTACTCATGGTTCCAGTCAAATAGACTGAGATAAATAAAATACAGCACCAAACTGACAAGAAGTGAGGACAACAGAATTACTTTGGTTCAGAACTGTAGATTGTAAGTGATAATGCCATATTTACTGTGCCTAGCTGCTGGCTGGGGTCAATTTGTGGCTGTCCTTTTTGGCGCCTAGACAAAGTGGCCTGAACAAAATCACACCACTATTGAGCTCTTCTGCAAGAGGTATCCTACAGTCCAGTATGAGCAGTAGTCAAAGTGCATGCTATAACTGATGTCACCAAAGTGTTGTTCTCAAACCCTTGGATGGCAAGGTATAAGCCAGTTTGCTTCCATGTGGAAGGAAGTGCACAGCATCTGGAACTGACTGCTTAGGGTCAAAGTACAGCCCTACTGCTCTTCAGGACAGGACCAGCTGTGAGAAGATAAAGGCTGTGCTGGAGCAGCCACTTGCATGATTCCATCACCAGTGGGATAGGGAGAGATGAGAAATACAGAAATAAGAAGACTTTTATGTCAAAATAAAGACAGTATAATATGTGAAGGTTGGAAAAGCAATCAAACAAACAAACCACACTACGTGATGCAAAAACAATTACTCTCCCTTTCTCATAAACAGATCGGTCAAAGCAGAGACTGACAGCATAGAGAGCATCACCATTCTCTGAGCAACAGGCACCTTGGAAGGCAAAACAGTCCCCTCAGTGTTACTGTCCTCTGCACGCCATTGCTGAGCATGAAGTCATATGAGCATGAAGTCAACCCCCCTTTGGTGGGTTGGGGCCAGCTGTCCTGGCTGCATTGCTCCCAGCCTCTTGTCCAGCCTGCTCCCTGGGGCTGGATTTGAGAAAAAGAAGTCTTCCTGATGCTGAGCAAGCACTGGGCCATCAACCTGTGTGTCATCAGCCCTGCTCCAGTCTCAACTCAAAGCATCGTATTTTTCTGAAATATTTCCCAAGGACAATGACTTCACTGAGGCAGCTGAGATGGCTGTTCTGTTTTATTATTTTGTTTATCATCAGCTGTTGCTTATGATGATTAACGTTTCCTTGTTTCATGTGGGGCAAAATGTATGCTATAGTATGCCATGTAGATACCATGATGGTGTATGGTGAGTTGCTCTGCTTCAGCTGTCCTTTTCAGCCACTTATCTTTTAACTGCTTCCTGCTTCAGAGAGCAGCAGTTAGACCCAATCTGGGCTTTTGTTAATTGTGCCTCATTTGAATCCTTTTGTGCTGATTTATTTTAAAACATTGATACTCCTCTCTCGCACTGTTTCCTCTGAAACATTATTCACATACCTGGACAGATTTTCTTTAGCCTGTTGAGTCAACACATGTTGGGCATATGCTGCTACTACAAGAGCACTGTGACTTACCTGTGGGGCATGAGTAAGGTGTATTTTTTTCATGAAAGCAAACCTGCAGATTTATTTTTCCTCTAATGCAATGCCAAAGAAACAGATTTGTAACTGAAAACCACCTATTAATTTCCTAAATCGTACAAATGATCGTGCCTGCTGCAGCAGGAGCTGTTTTCTGGATGCAATATGAGGTAACCTCAGAAAGAACTGTTTGGAAGAAGTCTTTCTCTGGGTTTCGTCGTCTGCCTTCCTAGCAGGCCATAATGGAATATTACCCAGTTCCTGCTTTCTTGCATAGAACGTAGTTGTAAATACTCCTCAATGTCATCAGAACTGTGGCATCTCGCACTCTTGAGTCAGCACTTCCAGCAGTGGCTGCTCATGCACACAGCTGCTCTCTCCCACCCACACATATCATTACCCAAGCCATCTTCTGATGGTTTCCCTGACTGATTTTCTATCACCTCATGCAGCTAGGCAGGTATTGTTCCATCTCATTTGAGTGCCCCTTGCTATTCATCTTTGTAGGATGAATTTCTACACGGCACACACTAATTCCTCTCCTTGCTTCTTCTAGTTCTCTCTCTCTATTCTCCCCAGGGTCTTCTCTCTCCACCCTCTCTATGAATCCATCAGATTCTTTCATTAAATGTACAGTTCCATTTTACAGTTTTCATTCTCAAGTTACCAGAAGGTGTTTTTCTTAATGACACATTTTCCTCAGCTTTCCTGTTTTTAAAACATAAATTTTGGCTTGAAGCTGCAAATACTGTGCTGTCAGTCTGGTTTATCAGGACAAGACTTTTTAGCTGCTTTCCACTGTAGCTTCATTAATACAGGAGGTGTATCCTCACGTTTCACTTTCTGTGCTCTACAGTAACCACAGGGCATATTCTTTCCTTTCTTGTCAGTTGGGCTGAAAAGGCACATTTCTCTTTCTATGGCAAGGAGATTTTTGCTGGAATCTCCAGCATAGTTGGAACTGTTAACTACTCTTTCTCTGAGCCTTATCCCAAGCCTTTCTGATTTTTCTTTGGGCAGGCCTAGCATCTCCTCTAACTTTATCAGAGTTCTCATTGCTTATTTCAAAAGGCTGATGGACTCCAGAGCTGATGAAACTGAGGATTATCTCTTACCTTTCCTCTTTCCAGTGATGTCTTCTGGTAACATTTTTCATCCTCACCCAGGAGCACCTGGAGAGCTTATACACATTGAGTCTTACCAAGAGGCTGCTTGGACAATAGCTATTCCTTCTTAAGATGGATCTTAGAAGAAGATTTCTTGGAGACCTGAGATGTGTACAAATGGTACCTAATAAACCAGGTTTTATTAAGAGTAATAAACACTGTCATATTCAGATAATAACACAATAGGCAAGGGAAGCTGTCACTTGACATGTTGTTTCTACTGGCAGCTGACCTGGAAGGCCTGAGGTAAGGAAATGACCAGGAGAAAATCCTATACTATTCCAACAACTGGCATAGTGCAGAGCAAATCTGCACTGGTCTTTTTGGGAAGCAAAGGAATGCAATTGCAGTTCTGGAAGCACTCAGTCCTTTGAGAGAAGCAGGTACTGTTCTGTTTTCATTCCTCATAGAATCTAAACCAAATGATTAGATCTTCTAGGAAGATCTAGTAATATTTATGATGAACACTGGAAAATAAATGTCACGGAGAAAACCATTTAATATACACCAAGATAGCAATATCCCTGAACTTTCATAACATACTGGACCATAAAGAAAAGCTTTATAAAATAACTTGTGTTCTTTGCACTGTGTATTCTCATAGCTGAAGGAAGAGAATCACTTTTTCATCATGCATTCTGAAGGAGATTCGGTGAAGTTCCAGTGCTATGAAGACACAAATTACTTTCTGCACGTGAATGATCACTCACTTGACATACGCAAGCTGGATCATGATGACCCTGACGGGGAGAGAAACTTTGTCTTCAAGGTGACATATTTTTAGAAAAATTATTTTTTCTACCTTTGAATGGCCTGAGTGCCAATACTGCTCCTATCACAATCTATACAGAGAGGGCAAGAGGTTCAGGTTAACACATTTCTATTTTGCCTTATTTTTTACTTCTTTTTTTGTTGTTGTTTCAATCACCATTTTG
This sequence comes from Lagopus leucura, assembly GCF_019238085.1. Lineage (NCBI taxonomy): Eukaryota > Metazoa > Chordata > Aves > Galliformes > Phasianidae > Lagopus > Lagopus leucura. Next base: position 521,889 of record NW_024962272.1, read on the forward strand.
TATGAGTAACATCTTTTCTTTCTGTACTTACAATAGGAAGAGATAATGGCTAAATTTGAAAAACAGTAACTAATCCTTTCATATTGTACCTGCATAATTATAGACTTCTGAAGCTGAATTCTCCCTGAAGGGGAAAAGTACATTGGGTATATTTCAAGGACAAGGGAAAAAGGTTCACGCACAGGCATGGAAAAGCATAGCTTTCCACAGTGTAAATATACCACTTTAAAAAAATAGTTTTCTTACAAGCTTATCTGAACTTGCAGTGAACTTGCATTTAGAAGTCATTAAATGCATATGTATGTGTACTGACCAAGTAGCTGTGGGAAAGCTGAGGAAAGTGTCGCTCATCTCAAGGAGAGCAGGGGAGGAGGTCAGGGCTTGGCAGCTCAGAGAGTGCATGCACTCAGCCTGGCAGCACTGCAGCCTCAACTGGGCCTCAGGGGAAGTGCAGTCAGTGCTTGGCTGCAAATTTCATAATGACTAAATAAACTGGAAGTGAGTAAGCGAACTGAAAAAAACACACACCACATCAGAGGAGCAGTCTTACAGCAAAGGGTCCTGTGAATCAGGGTTGGATTTGATAATCTTAAAGGTCTTTTGCAACCTTAATGATTCACAATTCTAGGAGGATGATGCTGCTCCTTAGAGCACATGCATTGCACTCTGCGAGGCACAAAACGCATTGAATAGAAGAGGAAACAAAACAAAGCTGTACACATTAGGTGTTAGAAGTCTGGTTCTCAGTTGCTGTGCATGCAGTCCCACTGCCATTTGGTGGCACTTTTCTTTAACACAATGCATTTGGGAACATACTTGTATGAATGCTAGGTGTCATACACCTGTGCAAGGAGTTGTGGCTTAGTTGCAGTGAAACAGTCCTGCCATGGCCGTTCACTGCCAGTGAATCCTAACATCAGCCAATCCAATTTGTGTGCATTACAACAAGGCAATATTATATTTCTTTCAGTAACAGCAGTGTGGTGCTTCACTGCTGGACTAATATATTTGGAACAGCAAAAATCATTTTGTTGCTTCCTTTGCTGATAGAACAGAAGAGAGCTTCTGAGTATTCTACCTGTGAGCAGTACCTGTGGCTTCTAGATCTGTTAAGTGTTCACTGAAGTCAGGGGGTGGGAAACAAACAAAAACACAAGAACAGCCCAATCCCAACAACAATGACAATGAGAAAACCTACATAGTTAATGGAATATACTGATGATAGGTGAATGGTTGTCCTGGATGATCTTAGAGGTCTTTGTGATTTTATGACTCTGTGCTTCTACAATTCTATATTGACTACAGCAGATGTTACATAAGAAGTAATTTATTTAGAATAATCTATTATGCTATACAAACAATAAATTAAATGGTATATTAGGAGCAATAATTTGACTGAGACAGTCTGGTATTTGCCTATGGTAAGGATATCACCTTACTCAGTCACAACAGCTGATGAAATTGCTACAACACATCACAAAGCTTGCATGAAGCATACTGATAAAATACCTTTGCTGATGTCTGCAAAAAATGTGTTCAAACTCCGTGAACACTGATTCTGTTCTGTAGTCAAAGCTTAAATTATGGCTGTAATGCAGAATGCTGCACTTCTACCATCTACCTTAAAAACAAGATTTTTAAAAATACTTTAAATCCTTATTGGATATCAGCAGTGGTAGTTTTGTGAAGTTGTAGACTCAAGATATAAAGTCAAAATGTTATTTGGCAATTTTTTTTCAGATAATAATAAATAAAGCTCTGTGATGAGAAATCAGATCAACACTTCATGGATATTCATCTTTCCCAGACTCTTACTTTGCACTTGCAAAACCTGTAAACTGACGTTTTCAGCTTCCAACTAATCTGAACAAGTAACAGACAAGGGAGAAAGCATATATTACCTTTATTTAGACATAAATACAAGACTAATGCCAGTGAGTTCTTTTTAAAAATATAGCCTCCTTGCTTTACAGTGGGGAAAAAAAACATATTTATCCAGTGTGTCTAACATTTGAATATGAAATATAATTACTACTTTGCAGTTTATTTTCAAAATGAGGCAGATACTCTTAAGCTTTTACTTTGCGGATATGATAATTATTAAAATACTAATATAAATAAATTAGTTTTGCTTTTCTGCACTTCAAAAGCTGTGCCTAATAGAAAATAATGGGTTCTGTTTGAAGGAAAATAATTTAATACAAGCGTTCTTCATGTGTAGCTTCATGGGCCTCTGGTACTTTGACCATATTTGTGACCTGTTAGAATAAAATTTGTAAAAGAACATAACTTAATAATGTGATTCTCATGCTAGTTAATCCAAGGGGGAGGAAAAAAAGTATAAAGAAGTGGTGACCGCGCCTGCCTAGGATCTATGTGCTAATTAATCCAGATACTGGATTTCTTTTGTCCTTGGAGAAGGGAATGGTCATTCACAGTAGAAAAACACTGAAGGTTGGCAGAAAGATCACTGCATTGAAGTCTGCTTAGGATCAACTGTTGTACATTAAAGCATGAGATTGATTCCCAACATTGCTAGGCCTGAAATACATGGCTTCTATGCACTGTGTTACATACTACTTTCATTATGGACAACCGTGGATTATGAACTATATATCAAAATCAGAAATTGTTAGTCTAATGAATGTTTTTACAGTTGGAACAAAAGCTAATGACCTAGCTTGAGTGCGGTTACAACAGTACTAAAACTTGTAAATCCTGTAATTAATTCAAAACAACCATTTTCTATTAAAGGAACACTATCAAATACTATGTACGCTTCCATCTACTCTGTTAACTCTAATCAGTAGCACAATAAAGGAATAGACAAAGATTCTCTCTCCTCCTCTCTGACACGAAGTCGCCAGCCCTCTAGTTGTTCTTGCTGGAAGTCACCCTTTTTCTTTGATGGGACATGTGATGGCATCACCACTGCACAGAATCACAGAACCATATGGGTTGAAAGGGACCTCTTGGCGATCATCGCACTCACCTGCCTGCTAAAGCAGGTTCCCTACAGAACGTTGCACAGGGAAGCTTCCAGGTGGGTCTCGAATATATCCAGAGAGGGAGACTCCACAGCCTCGCCAGGCAGCTTGTCCCAGGGCTCTGTCCCCCTCGCAGTAAAGAAGTTCCTCCTCATAATGGTATGGCACTGCCTGTGTAGCAGTTTTTTTTACCAGTTGCCCCTTGTCCTGTTGCTGCCTTAGATTTCAATAGACACATCAGCATGGGGAGACTTACTGATATACGAACCTCACATTTCCCCACTGAGGTTGACAGAACACTGTTCTATATTCAGCATAGATTTTAAGTACATATTTTGAAGTACAGTGTGAGCATCAGAGGAGATTTTACAAAAAACTGCCTTCTTGGTTTTGTTTCCATTCATCCGTAGTTTCTTTAACCAAAGAACCCGTAGACAGGTTAAACGCCTTTGCAATTCGCGCCTGCTGGGCAGCACTGCTCACAGCCCCTCTGCCGGGAGCAGCCCAGGCGAGCTGACAAACTCCACAGCTCCGCTCCTCGGCGCTCCCGCCGCGCTGCAGGAGCTGTGCGCGGGCACGGTGGGCGGGCACGGTGGGCGGGCCCACAGGAATACACCGAGATCCGACGGTCTCTGGCACCATCTCGTGGTCTGCAGGAATGCAGTGGTAAACTTGTACCTAGATTGTGCATCAGCAAGCCAGCAAAAAGATCTCAGCAGCAGAAAGCCGAGAACATTCACCTTTTCTTCCCACAGCGGAACTAATTTCCATCTGATACAAGGCCTAGATCTTCTGTCTGGAGTGACAGGAGAAGGCTGACAAGCATGTCAAAGGTAGGAAGAGTTTCTCTCTATTAGCATTTTCAAGGCCACATCAGGAACACTATTCTCACTTTTGGGTTTCCCAGTACAAACTGGAGCAAAGATGAGAGACTCGGTGCATGCCCAGGGCAGGTGAGGCCTGGGGAGGAGAATCCTGGAGATGAGAAGGTTAAAAGTCTTCACCTGGAGGGGTTGTGGAGAGGACAGAAACAAACTTTTCCTTAGAGTGTACGACAAAAAGACCACAAGCAGTAGTCACAAGTAGTAGCAAGGGCCTTTCTGCCTGTGAATTACAAAAATAATCTGAAAATCACAAGGATATGCATGTAGAATTTCAAGCAGTCTTTGTGAGCTTTCCAACATTTGACTGGACAAGGACACGTGCAGTCTGACCAAATACTCTAGGTAAACCTGCTTTGAGTGTGCAGCTGGGCAAGATGATCTCCAGGAGTTCCTTCCAATCTAAATTACATTATATCGTGACTCTCAGGCAGCTTCCACGTGTTACAACTTACAGAATATTTACTCCAAACAGCAAAGTGTGCAGTGCAAACTATGCAAACATACCACATAGAAGAGCCACAGAAGAACCACATAAAAGCACATAAAATGAAATGAAATGCCTTGATTTCCTCCCAAGGCACAATGCATTCGTGACTGCAAGTGGGCTTGAGCCTGAGGGGAGATAAATTCACTGGCAAAGCAGATTCCGTCTTCAGGAAAACTCAAAACAAAACATGCACTTCTTTCAGAGCAGAAAGCTCTGTATGTAGAAGAAACGTTAATTTGGAAAATAAAAAGTAAAAAAATATATCCTGTCAGGGCAATTTAAAAGCTACTGCATTCTTCCTGATTATATGTGTTGTAGTTTTTCTTGTGATAATGTTCTTGATATTTGAAGGAACAGAAAAAACAGCAGGTACTTCCCACTGCACTGAAGTCTGGTCAGTTCTGCCAGGATTTCCTCCACCGCACTTTTTAAAAATAAAAAATAAGTTCAATTCTATTTAAAGTATCAGAATGTACATCAAAAATCCCGTTATGATATAAGATCCAGTACACCTGGCTAAAAATGGTGCCTAGATTCCAGATGTTGTACAAATGACTATCACATCAATTACTTCTTGAAATAAACAGATTTCTCTTCTGCATATTGAAGATGTTATCCAAAAACATCACATTTTCTGCAGTGTTAAGGCTGTACCATTAGGTGGTAACAGGAAAAATGTCATTTTCACAGCTTTTCTGTAAAAATATTTACAAAGAGAAAGCAATAAGATGTTCAGTACTCTCGTCAAGTAGCCATAGTGGTGGGCTTCAAGCCTAATTGGTCTTAAGGAAAGTAACTGAATTGACCAGCAGGCACTGATAAAAAAACCTAAAACATTGCTGAATGTGTCTTTGCTGTCAGTTTGTTGATAAAGGCATTCTAAGGTGTTTTACAGAGACTGAATGTGAGAAGTATATGGAAAAAAAAGAGTCGAGGAAGTCTAGAAAATGGATTGAAACTGGAGAGAGAAGCATGGAGAAAGAGAACAGAGGAAGACAGAGTGACAGTATGGAATTAGAAACGTACTGAAAAATTCAAAATGGAGACAGGTCAGGTAAAAATGTGAAAATAAAAAGCACGGAAAGGGTAGTGTGACTCCATATGCAATTCCTTCCTCTTTCTAGAAATCTAACAAACAGAAGAGTTACCTACATTAACTGTGCCTAAAAATCTGTCTGCTGAGAAAAAGGACATCTTAAACTGGCTGGATCTGACCCCAAGCCATTTCTTCACAGCAAAGTACATTCTCAAATAAGGGCAAACCATGGTTTAAAGAAGTCACAAAGGTACGTTAAAACAATTTTACTTTAATTTTAACTGTAAGATTGAACTGACACAGAAATAAATACACATCATGTCTTCATTATAAACCATCTGGAAACCTAAGTGTCGGTGTATTTGATGTCACACTGAAGTTTGTGTGCCTTGTCCTTCAGTCCTCAGACTTAATGGCAGGACAGGGTCAAGTATTTTTATGGGAAAATAGACAATATGACTACATCTTCTTTTGTCTTTTAGTCATCCAATTTCTCCATTTCTAATTTTATGATTATGATTTTTTTCATTTATAGCCTAAGAATAATTTCAATGTATTTGTCCTTTTTTTTTTTTTTTTTTCAGCTTCCATCTGGCAATGCCATGAGTTTAACAGCATCATTCAAAGTTAACTTTGAAACTGAATTTCAAAGGACAGGAATTTACCTCGAGCTATTGAAAGTTACTCACTAGCAGTGTAACATCTATGGGAATCAAAGGGATCAGATGAGTTTTAAAGCCTGGCTTGTGTAAAATACACATTTAGTTTCTAGTTGTTTAGTCCAGGACATTACTCCCTATGCTTTCTCTTAAGTCATGCAAAGAGTATCAAAACTCACAAACATAACGCTCAACAGAAGACAGGAGTTCAAACACAGAAACATTCTATAACCCTTGTCCTTTCTTGCCTGTAATTCCCTTCTTTTTTATCAGTTGCATTCTTTCGTCATCTTGCACCTAAAATAGAAGTCTAAACAAAATATGTTTGAGTAACGTCTCAGTGAGAATCCAGTTCTGACCACAGCCTAAATTAGTAAATAAATATGAAGAGCTACTTTATGTTTTCACAACTCTGATAATATTTTCTAGAAACAAGGATGAAGTAAGCTGTCGAGAAGCAATTCTTCTACTGCCAGCACAGGGTTAGTGCAGGAGTGTTTTGATGGCAGCTCTGTAGTATTAGTGCTAATGAGCAGGACTACAGTTTGTCTAGAAAGCTGCCAGTGCCAGAATCCATGGATATATTAGTGTAATTCCATTGTTACACCCAATAATACCACAGTGGGATGTGCAGTTAGTAAACAAAAGAAATCACTCGCTGTGCACCAAGGTGTTCATAAATAAATGACTAATATTAAAATAACCTTATTACGAAGGAAAAAGTTATCATGCAAGCTACTCATCTGTAGATGCAGGCTGTTTATTGAGTGAGAGATTCTAATGTGAGCTCTGACCTCATACACAACAGTGCTGTGCTTTTTAGTGAGTTCCTGGCTCCCTGAAAGATACATCTCAGTACTTCTGTGTGGTTATGACACCAAGCGTCATTGCCCAGCGTTAGGACCGCTTCTTTCATCTATATAGCATGTATGTAGAAAATACAGATGTTACTAAGGTAATCTATGTTATAATTGGAGTTGTAATGAGCTCCACTGACCTTAATAGAAGAACAAGCCCAAACCCTCCTCCTTCTGTTCTGGAATCTTAAAGCTTAGCTGCATTTAAAGGTAACAAGTACAGCTGTACAGCTGAACACAGTAGTACCACTGACACTGGTTTACTTAGGTTTGAATGTTGAACACTGCTGCTTTTCATGTTACTTACACTTTGGCCTAAATAATTAAAATGAATAACACATTTTTAAAAGACATTTGCAATAGTAAAGTGCTACGGGTGGAATGTCAGGATTGGGAGTTGGAACTAAGAAGAAATAACTCAGAGGTTTTTGATTTGGAACCTAGTAATACTGGCAGAGGCAGACTCGAGAAAGCCATAAATGCTACTCTGAATTATGATGTCTTAGATCTCCTAGTAACTGCTGTGCTTCTTGAACACCATGCCAGATCAGCAGCAGAGTCAATACTGTACTTCAGTCCTCTTCTGTTTGAATGAGACTGTAATACAGCAACAAGAGAATAAGTCTGCTTAAAGCATGACCATACAATGCTGAAGCCTGCAATTTGGCAGAAAACCAGAAGTAGACAAAAAACTCAAAAGCAATTTTGATTGCTGTATTGAAACCAACATATTTTGAAAATCGGTGCCTAAGTGAAATATGATTTCAAGGGCTGAAGATCTGGTAAAGCATCTCTTCTTCAGGGTACACTATAAGCATAGTCAGGTAGCTGGTAAATTTAGCAAATGGATTAAACAAACACAGCTTGTTGCTGCCACATAACCAAAGCCTAGGAAAAGATTCTTCATAATAGCTGACAATTGAATGGGAAAATGATATAAAATCTGAGTCCCTGGATGGAGAGACATGCCCAGTTTTGCTTTAGATGCTGGAAAAGGCTATGAGAGCTGGTTCTAAGTTGCTCATATTGTCACAATAAATCTTTAAAACTGATGCATTTCGAACAGGAAATCTAACTTAATGAAATATATGCTACAATCGAGCATTCATTTTAGTTTGAACATTTGATTTATTAGCTCCATCGTGGAAAGCGATGTGTCCATGTTCCTGAATTATCCATTATTTTATGAAGTGTTATTATAAAGGCTGAATTCTTCATCCCACAGACCTTTACAAACAGAATAGGTTTAGGATAGGTTTTGGATTACTGCTATCAGTTCTGCTAGAAATCAATGCAGGAGGCTTATTTGTTGATGTTTCCTCCCACAACATACAAAGAAGACCAGCACAGGCAAGAAATAATTTATTGCTAATTCTTCCAAAATCAATCCCAAACAAACAAAACAAAAAACAAGAAGCAAAACCAAGAAATAAAATTATCATCAGAGAAAAGAAAACATCAACAATTGCTATGTTATTGGTAATTAAGATGTCCATTTTATTTTCAATTAATATATTTTTTTGAAGCTAAGGAAAGAGTGGCAATTTCTCCCTACTCCTTGAGCTGTGATCTAAACTACTCTAGATTGAAGGTCTTCTGCTGCTATAAGCACTGAAATGCAGCTGACTATTCAGTTTACTCTAGTAAGTGAACAAGCCCATTTAAACCATCCATAAATAATCTGTAACTGAGATTCTAAATAAATCCCTAATGAATAATTTGGAAACTCATGAGTGAAAATTTCAAACACCTAAAACTACAAACGAATTAAAATAAAACTTTACTTCAAAATAGAAATTAAAGGGATGAATGAACATCTTCCAACCTCATTTTCATTTTATAAACCAAACTCAAAAAGAAAGGAGTTCAGTGTATGAAACTTAGACGAATTTATATTGTAAAAAATGCAGCTCCTTATCTTAACCTTGAAAACCTTGCACATTTTGGGGAAAACTAGTTATTTAAAATGAACACAATAAGTAAAGGAATTTGGCATTTAGTAGCATATGCAGGTTTGGACACAAAGGAGAACACTCAATATCACAAAATCAAGAAGACAGAACTATCTCAGATTTGGTTCTGATTTGTCTTGTCTGTGTGTTTCACAGTGTTCCACAGGATGGCTCTCTTATCATTCCATTTCTGTTTCTCGCTGACCACTATATAAGACTGTAACTTCAAGACAAGTTCCACTTGTCAATTTCCAGGGGAAATTTTCCTTAGAACAAATGAAAAAGTATCTTTACTTGTGGTCCACAGAGTTGCAAATGCAAGGTGTTCTCCCAAAGCAATGAACTTCATTTTCCTGCAAAAAAAAAAGTTTAGCTGAAAAACTCTGAGTACGTAGAACTGTAGAACAGATACTTTTAGTAACAACAACAAAAACCCCTCAGAGAATAACTGGCAAAATAAAGAAATGAGTTGTATTTCATTCCGAAATTACTGTGCTCTTACAGTGTATGACAACCAATGACAGTCATAGTCATCCTCACCCTAAGTAATCCTTCATAATTGAAAACTTTGTGGAGTCAATATTGGCCAAGAAAAAATGCGAAGAAGGAACACAGAAAACACTCTGGGTTGTATGAATCTAGAATAATAAAAGGAGAGGTGTTGGTCAGTGTAGCAACAGTCCTTGCAGCAGTTCAAGTATGCAGTTGAGAATTTATGCTACTTTTAACAGCAGGTTAAAACAGGCAGTACTGCTCACCCCTTTCTTTAGTTAGATCTAATAGTAGATAGACCTGCAGGATAAGTCAGATCAGCCAGCTGATTATGTGTTTAGATCAGATGGTAAAATCGATTGATTTCCACAATATAACATGAGGCATAGTCTTGTTTGAGTGCATAATGTGCAGCATAAACTCATATTCTCTGCACTATAAGGCTGAAGTCATTTTTATTTCTGTTTTTCCACTTTGAATTGTATTTCTAATGGAGTTTATTTCTGTTGCCTAATCAAATCACAGAGTGACAGAATTGTAAGGGTTGGAAGGGACTTCTAGAGATCATGGAGACCAACCCCTGTGCTAAAGCAGGTTCCTACAGCAAGTCACACAGGTAGGCTTCCAGGGAGTCTTGAATATCTTCAGATAAGTAGACTCTTAAGAAATTCCTCCTTGTTAGAATGAAACTTCCTGTGTTGCAGTTTCTGCCCATTGGCCCTGTTCTATTGTTGCTCACCACCAGAAAGGTCTGCTACCATCAACTCAACTCCTACACTTCAGATAAGTATAAATAGTTATATGATCTCCTCTCAGTCTTCTCTTCTCCAGACTGGAGAGTCCCGGGTCTCTCAGCCTTTTGTCGTATGGGAGAGGTTTCAGGTTTGTGATCATCTTTGCTCCTCTCTACTGGACTCTAAGAGCTCCCTGTCTTTTTTGAACTGGACACAGTATTCCATATGTGGCCTTACCAAGATGGGGTAGAGAAGAGGGGGAGGATCACCTCTCTCGACCTGCTGGTCATGCTTTTTTTAATGGATGCCAGGATAACACTGATCTTCTTGGCCCTAAGGGCAGTCTCTTGACTCAGGGCCAATCTATTGTCCAACCAGGTCCTTCCAGCAGCTCAGCCCTTAACCTGTACTGATGATGCATGCAGTTATTCCTCCCTATGTGCAGGACTCCACACTTGTTGAACATCCTTTCTGCCCAAATCTCCAGCCTGTCGAGGTCTTGTTGAATGGTAGAACAGTCTTCTGTTTATTACACTTATATGTGTAATGAACCCCTGAATGTATCCTAGATTATCTTAGATTTCTAATATCTTACATTTCTAATATAAATCCTATAGAATTATTTGTAATTCCTTTTAGCATCAAATAATTCCCTTAAATACCAGATGAATAAGCAACACTTCAAAGTAAAGACATCATAAAAAATAACAGGAATGATTGTGTGATGCTGTCTCTAATTACAGATACATCCTCTCAGTATTGGCCTTCCTCATATAAACGTCCACCAGTGTTCAAGAATTATTTTAATGAATATTGCAATGTTACTATTGCATTCAATAACATTTAATCTCTTTTCTTCTTTCTCCTTTTGGGCTTGCTTTAATGTACTGCAGTTACCATCTGGTATGTCGAATGTGTTACTGTCCGTGTGTTGAACATAATGAATGTCTAAGTGTGTGCATTATGGTAAATTCAAAAATGTTTATTCTTGCAGAAGTGAAGGATGACTGCCATGGTGTTCTGAAGACCAATAGCTTTATGACACATTGGACACGTAAATGCTCAGAATGCCATCACTGCAAACAAAAATCACAAGCATTTGTAGAATTTCAACTCATCAGATAGAACTGTCTTACATAAAGAATAAATAGGTCCCCCTAAGTGGTCAGCTCAGCTACAGAGTCAGGCTGAACCTGAAATGTATCTCTTTTGTTAAGTAGACCACTTACAAAAACAGCCCAAAACACTGAAGATGGAAAGTCAATGTCATTATAATATAAACAAAGCCAGAATCTAATCTACCTTCCCTGTTGACTGTTGTGTCAACATATATTTAACATAAACTCAAGTCTTGGTCTGCTCATGCACAGAATAGCTGCATCAAGCAGCAGTGAAAAGAACTAGGTTCCGACTGGAAATACAATCCTTTATTTTTCACTGTGGACATGCTTTAGAATAAACTTCGGCTAAGTCCCAGAGGTTCACAGGCAGAACAAAAGCAGAGGATATGCAAGATTCTGTCCAAGGATCTTGCATCCAAGCACCTATTCTTCTGTTTTTGTAGATCTGGTCTATTGTAACTCCAAACATTAATACCAGTCACATAAATCACATAACAGCTTAGAAAGTTTAATCTAGCTAAGATTGTAATCAAGAAGTGGAATTAACAAAGAGACCTAACATCAGAACACTCATATGTTACACAAAATGAGGCTGAATTTTCTTTTTCTCACAGATTTTAAATGTTTTGATGTGGTGGGCATCATGGGACGCTATAAATGCTGTGACAGTTAAAGCTTTGAGAAACACAGTACAATTACATTTGTATTTTAGACCAAAAAATAAAAAATTAAAAAAATAAAAAAACAACGCCCAATTTAATTTGCATGGCCATTGGAGTGATTAGAAAACCATGTCCCTAGCAGAGGAGCCTCCTCAAAATATAGGTCCTGCAGATATAAGGCCTGAAGGTCCACCTAATGCCAACACTACTCTGAGCAACTGCAAATGCGCCAATTCATATATAGTGTTTTGTGTACTTGCTTTAGCCTTAAACGACATTCAAGTTGCAGCTTTAAAACCTGGTAAATGTAAAATGTCATTGCTTGTAATAGGACACAAGCTTCTCGTTAAGCTAACAGCTCAAGCCCAAGAACATTTGTGGATTTGTCTTAGATTGGCTCACCTCAAGATCTTTCTTAGCTTGTTTTGTACTTTATACTATGAACAATTGCCTAACTTTTTTGGCAGTTACATAGTGTTACTATTATTTACCTAGGTAATCTATTGCTGATTATTACACTTGTTCCAGTATATTTTACCTTTTGGTTAGTTTTGCACTGTTGCCTGTTATAATGTGTTTTATAACTAATTGCTGCCTTCTGGAACTAGCATGTTGTTATTTTCTGCAGGATTAAATATCTATGAGCCTGCAATAAGAAGCAGGATAGAGAAGTAGAAAAACGAGATGAGAGCAGATGCCTTGAACACCCAGGCACAGAATCATACTATGGTGCTCAGGCTGTAGGCAGGTCACTAGTATGCTGCTAGCTATTAACAGACTTATGGCCATCACAGAAGTATCCAACATAGGTGAAACACAGCCTGTAGTAAATGTCAACTTAACCTGCAGTCTTATGAAATAAAAGAGCTATATATAGACTATGCTAACAAACATACAGAGATCCTAGAGAAAGAAACCATCAGCATCTATGTTTTACTTCTGCTAGCAAGGATAAGGAAGAAACTGCAGCCATCAATATCATGCTCAAAGATGAACTCCAGATGCAGTGCCCATATTGAAGCCATTAATATTTCAGACTCAGAGGGTGAGTGGAAAGATTAGCATCCAATCAAAGAAAGGGATTAGAAAAATGTGCATCTATCAATATTAATTGTGGACAGCCTGAACTGTAATTGCTGGTAACCATTTCAGTGGACTAATACTAAATCTTGGTCATCCCACTTGGACTAATACTAAATCTTGGTCATATTTTATCTGGACTAACAGGAGATTATTGGCTTTGTATTTAATGTACATTCTTTGACTCCCAACGGCACAAGTTGTGTGTCTTGTATTTGTGCAATAGATATCATAGTGACATATACCCTACTGATAACATGAGATAACGAGTTTTCACCTGAAACAAAAAAAGCGTAGCAGAGCTGTAAAAATCAGCATTGTGAATCATGCAGTTTCAGAAGGAAATAGAAATGTTTCCATTTGTACAGTAACTGTACAGTAGCTTATAGCAAAGTTCACATTTGGTCATATGAAGATCTATTGATTTCTATGATACTTTTTTATTTATTTGTTTTTCCAAGCTGAATTTTCTCATGAGACCATCAACTGAAAATTCAAACAGCACTGCTCACCAACATTATTTGGGAATAAGACAATCTACTTCTCCTGACTTCAGATATGAAAAGCCTACTGATAATTGTTCCTTTGTACTGTTTTAGTACTTTGGAAAGCATTTTGTTGCGATGAGAAAAACTGAAGAAAATGTGTAAGAAGAACTGCAAGAAAAAGAATCTCAAAAAGTGAAGTCCATTGAGAAAAAACATAGAGACTTCCAGAAGAGCCCAAGGTTTTTCTGGGTTTTCTCCTAGTGCAGGAACATTTTGAGGACTGGATAGGATTTCAGATAAGACTGTGTTTACATCACTCTGTCTTTTACAGGGAAATCCTCAAGTGCATAATGATAACATTTCTATAGGACGCATTATGTAGCCTCAAAGTTTCATCCTTTCAAATCCTCCCAAAAATCATATAGCCCCCTCACAAGGGCTGCCACTTCTGAGTCAGAGATAGAAAGGACAATAGCATAAATTAGGCACGAATCTCTCCACATAATAAGGAATGAGGAATATGACCTCTGAGGACAAGAAAAAAGCTGAGGTTGTCAGGGCCTTCTTTACACCTGTCTCTAATAATCAGATAAATTATACTCGGGGTACTCAGCCTCCTTATCTGGCAGCCTGGGATGAAGAGCAGAATAAACCCTCCATGATTCAGGTGAAAACATTTAGACATTTGCTACTCCACCTGGTCTGCCACAGGTCCGTGGGACCAATTGTGATCCACCTGAGGCTGTTGAGGGAGATGACAGCTGATTGGCAAGCCACTTTCCTTCTATCAGCATTTCTGGTCAACTGGTTCCAGATGACTGGAGGCTTGCCAATGTGCTGCCATCCATAAGAAGGACCACAGAAAGGATCCGGAGAACCACAAGCCTGTCAGCCTGACTTCAGTGCTAGGGAAGGTTATAAAACCTTCAGCACATGTGGGACAAGTAGGGAATCAGGCCCAGCCAGCATGGGTTCATAAAATACAGGTTGTGCTTGACCAACCTGATCTCCTTCTATGACTGAGTGACTTGCTGATGGGTGAGGGAAAATCTGTCGACGTAGTCTTCCTAGTCTTTAGCAAAGCCTCTGACACTGTCTGCCACAGTATTCTCCTAGAAAAAGAAAACCTGCCAGTCTAGAAAAGCCTGACAGATCACTCTTTGCTGGGTGAAGAACTGGCTGGACTGTTGGACCCAGAGAGTGATGGTGAATGAAGCTAAATCCATCTGGTGACTGGTCACCAGTGGTGCCCCAGGCGTTGGTACTGTGGCTGGTTCTGTTCAATATCTTCACTGATGACCTGGACGAGGGCACTGAGTGCACCCTCAGTAAGTCTGCAGATGACACCAAGCTACCAGGAAGAGCTGATCTGCCTGGGAGCAGGAAGGCCCTAGAGATCTGGACAGGATGGATTGCTGGGCTGAAGTCAAAGGAGTGAAGTTCAACAAAACTAAATGCCAGGTCTTGCATTTTGGCCTCAACAACTCTAGGCAGGCAACACCACAGAGTTTCAGCAGAGTAGCTAAAAGACTGTGCAGAAGAAATGCGTCTGGGGGTGTTGATTAACACTCAGCTGAACGTGAGCCAGCAGTGGCCCAAGAAGGACAATGGCATCCTGGCGTGTATGAGAAATAGTGCAGCCAGCAGGAGCACGGAGCTGATTGTCTCCTTGTATTCCGCTCTGGTGAGGCCACACCTTGAGTGCTGTGTGTTCAGATTTGGCCCCCACTACAAGAAAGATAATGAGGCCCTGGAGCATATCCAGAGAAGGGCAACACAGATGGTCAGGGGTCTGGAACAGAAGCCTTATGTGTAGCGGCTGAGGGAGCTGGGATTGTTCACCCTGAAGAAAAGGAGGCTCAGAGGAGACCTTATCGCTCTACACAACTACCTGAAAACAGATTGTGGTAAGGTGGGAGTCAGGCTCCTCTTTTAAGTAGCTAGTGATAGGACAGGGAGGAATGGCCTCAAGTTGCAACAGGGGAGATACAGATTGGACATTAGGAAGAATTTATTCTCAGAAAGAGTGGTTAGCCATTGGAATAAGCTGCCTGGAGAAGGATTTCAGTCACCTTCCCTGGAGGAAATGTAGTACTTGGGGACATGGCTTAACAGGCAGTATTTGTTGTAGGTGGATGGCTGGACTAGCTGATCTTAGAATTCTGTTCCAACCTTAAAGATTCTATGATTCTACGATAACCAAATGTGAATGTTTTTGACTATGTTTACTTTATATTTTCTATCTTCGATGCTCATAAGAAGAGTTAGGAGACATGGAAGATGAAAAGTTCAGCCTTAATACCTCCAAACTCCCAGTTGCCCAACTAAGCACCAGCAGCATTACTTGACATTTCATAGGTAGCTATTAAATAATTTATCATTTATTTATATATCTGTAGAAGGCTGTTTTTATCACGCACATGAAATATTTATGTATATTATAACTATAAACCATATAACTACAAATACTACATTCAACATGATAGCTTTGCTCACAAGCTAAACAGAAACTTGCATGTAGAAGTTGCAATACCATTAGATCTGGAAATGATACAAAACAGCTGATAAACAAAAACCTAAAACAAAATATAATACATCATTTCTAATTTCAGTTATGTAGGATTTATAACACAGTTATAATACAATAATTCTTGATAAAATCACTGCATTTCCAAAAGAAAATCAGCTGCTTACATGTTGCACTATACCACATCAACACCTAAACTATTGCAAACAATTCGAACTAATGAAAAAAACAAAAACAAATCACATATAGGCTGTGATCCTATGCATTGTTACCCTCATTATAGAAATACACCTGACACCTGAAAGAAAAAAGACCACAATCTTAATAAAATGAAAGATGTAACTTTTAAAAGCACACGCTGGGATAAATTAGTTCTTAAAATAACAGCTAGTATTAGCTGAATTACATGAAGAAACAAACTTTCGACTTTACTCTAGACAGGTATTATTAAAATTATGTATTACCCTTATGCTTATTTCTCTTTACCTTTTACATAACAGAAATTGAATAAAATTGTAATACAGCTTCTATAAAGTATAATCTAAGGCTCATGTCACTTTCCTGAACTCTGGAGACCTCTCTCCATAAGCAAGTACAAGTCATTAAAGAAAGATGTAGAATTGGCACCCAGCTGTGTTGTTCTCAGGACATGGTCTTTTCTCACTGTAAATAAAAAATATTTGCTGTTTCTTAATGGGGACAAAACAGTCACTGCTCTGATGCCAAGAACTCTTGATCGGGGTCTTTTCTCATTACAGGTGCTGCAGAACCCACATTTGCTCATGCCCCAGCCCTTCTGGCAGGTGTATTATTTTCAGTGAGACAAACACATCAGGCGTTCTTTACCCATAATAATCAAATAAAAGTATATATACGTTAGGATTTTTTACTCATAGGTTGCTGTTTCCCATTATGTGACGGAATTAATAGTCAGCTCTACATATAGGGTATCATTGCCATGCACGTGTGTTGCATTATCTGCAACAAAATATATTGCATTTGATGTTTCTCTCTCTACATTAAGTTTAAAACAGACTAATTAAGTCAACTGGCCTCATTTCTTTCCCAACGTGTTTACACTGAAATTGTCACGTTGATGTCATGGGAGCTGAGTGATACATTTCTACTAGGTACAGTTGATGCACACTTTCAATTTACTTCTACACTTCTTCCCTGGAAGACAGATGGGCACATCTGAGCAAAACAGTAGCAAAGCATCCACACAGGTTATTGCATTGCCTGTAAAACTTTGAAAGGCTCTCAGGCATAGAGTTTGTTAGAAAAATAATCCTACAAAATGTCCTTTGTCTTTTCCTTCTTGCACAGCTTCTCTTTGAAGTTGAGTAGCATGTGTTTCCCTCTTCTGCTGTTTTCTTTCTGCTTCCTTGGCTTTGTCTTACGCTTCCATTTTTCCAATTCTTCCTCATACATATTTGTCTGTCTGCTGAGCATTTTTATGGCTTTTTCTTCCTATTCCCATGATTTTAACTACATTAAGTCATTCAAACTAATAGATGATCTCCTATGGGTAAACAAGGAATATACACAGGTTAGTCCAAAAGCAACATCTCCTATTTATTTCCATGGAAATGACAACAGGTACAAAGAGCACAATCGTACTGTTTGATAGAGCAAATTCACAGCTACAAAATGCTTTTTTTCAATACAGCCACAACCATTAGTTACATAATTTCACCAGCGATGAACAAAACCTTGCATGCTTGCTTGTAAAAATCTGCATGACCATCCAAAACATGGCTTGTCTTTAACGTTGCTGTTGCCACCACCTCACTGTGCACACTTCTACTGTTTGGTCTCTAGAAACATTCAGCAATGAATGTCAGTGGGTGCCTTTTTATCCATGTGGAGGAGCTTAGTGACACACCTTTGCTTCCCTGCAGACACCATTCTGCCTGACTGCCCCTCTGCTGCCATGTCACATGGCATCAAAATGTAATGGAATATTGGCAGGATTCAAACTCTACTGCTGTACCACCAATGTCCACTTCTGACATGGTGGGCCAACGTCATAAAATAGGAGGCATCACTTTCAGAGCTAACTTATTTCTGTTCTGTGCTCATTCTAGTCTTTCTTCTGCCACTACCACTCCAGTCCACCACATACGCTTTCCAGTTTCTGCTTTACCATAATGTGTTTATCAGTCCACCCCTATTCCAGAGGACATTGTTGTTTTCTGAACACCCAGTAACTGTCTCTTTTCACATCCACTGGTAGATTCTCAAGCAAGCATTGTTTATTTTTTACTAATTTTTACCCCTAGTATCCATGCCACAGGAGACATACTATAAAGCAGAATGCCAGCACAATCACTTCACCAAGTGTGTGTGCTGCTTCTACTCAGTCACTCCTGTGGCAGCAATCTGATCTGCCTTTCTCTACAGTCCCTGCCACAAAATATATTTCCTTGTGTAGTGTAGTAACAAATCAATCCTCATTCATTTTTTGCCGCCTACAAAAAAACATTTCCTGTTCTAACAGTCCATCATGTGCTTTCCAAAATTTCTCTAGCACAAAGTTCTGCTATTCTCTCTAGTATGGGAAAACATACTCCATTTCAGAATTCTTTCAGATTTTTTGCTTGTTGAAGAGAGACATTTCAGTGCTTGCTTCAACAGAAAGATCAATTTCCATGTACAGATTTATTCTGAGATTCCTTTCTTTTTGTGTCTAAGACGGCGTCTAAGATGAATTTGCAGACGACTTATCTTTATTTCAGATATAACTATTAAACTATTCTTAACCTCTTAACCTCTAAGTTAAACAATAATTGAATATTTCAAGAAGCCTAAGAAAGCTGGGGCCAAAAGAGCTAAAATGATGATGCATACTTCACCATTTGAGTATGAGCCTGTGTTACAACCACAAATGGCAAATGAAAATCTGGATTTGCATAAAGGGCAATTTGGCAACTTGCTGTGTCAAGTAAAAAGACGGTTGTTGTAAAGTGGAAACGGACTAGCAAGGATAAGAAAGAAAGGAGCAGATTTTCAAAATAATTGAGAAACTTCTAATTCTTTCAGCTGCTTTTGCACATGCCCCAAAATCAAGCCCAAGTTAACTCACTCAGAACAGCAGTGGGAATTCCCAAACCTAGAAGTGAAATGTACGAATCTGTACTACCATACTTTGCCACCAAATCTGTGTTTGTGTGAATGGGTTCCATAGGCACCTCCAGTTGTGCATGGTACCAAACAGCAGCAGGGCGATTAGAGGGAAAGTACAAGCAGGCAGGTAGCATCTTCTCAAGAGCCAACAGCATGTTTGGAGCAACTTCTAAGCTCAGGATGCTGAGCTGGTGCGAGGCCAGCACAAGGCCTTCAGCACAGCCTGCTGCCTGGGATGGGTGGCGTAACCCACACCACACCTCGAGAGGCAGAGGCTGCTGCTGGTTCACAGAGACTGCAGGGCAGCACCACGTGTGCAGCTACTGCATGAGCATCCTGTGAGGGATGTACTGAACAGGACACCCAGGAGCATGGGCAGGATCCTCTGCTGCTCCGTGAGCGCCAGGGATGGGATTTCTGCTGCTACTGCAGCTGGGTAACCCTGTGTGTGCTCTCTGTGAGGGAGAAACAGTGAGCGCTGTGCAGTTATGTGCTATAAATAAGAAGTCTAATTAGTGAAAGGCTTCCTAATAAACACTGGTTATGATCTGTTCCTCCCTCTGACTCAGTGCTACGTCAGTGACATTTTCAACACCTACCACAAAGAAGCCACAAAAATGCACAGGGGCCCTCTAGACCTGTCTGTATTTAATAATTCTGTATTTTAATCCCGTTACCACTCAGACAATAAAAATGCTCTGAATTACTCCCAGATGCAATCGTTCACCCATCTCCTAGTTTCTCCTGAGCTCTCTATTAGACACATTTCCATCGAATCATTTTGCTAGTATATATACGTACAGCTTTTGGCTGCAATAGTTAATTTTCCTCACAAGAGCTCCTGTGTTTGAGATCTCTGACCAAAACAGCACTGATAACATAGCTCTGTTTTACAGCAGTGCTTGCAGTCACGACCTTCTGTTTTGCACCGTGTCTCCATTGTGGAGCTGGGGGTGCCCAGACACCAGAAGGGGGCACAGACGCGAGAGCCGGCCTAGGCCAGCAGTAGGGCGTTACGTGCCACGTGGCCGTGCTCAGCAATGGAAGGTATGAGGGTGACATAAGAGAGGAAAGGCACAAGGCGTTCACAGTGATGGCGTTTTTCTTCCCAAGTGATGCTAATGTGAGCTGCGGTCACGGAAGCAGCGAGCACCCATCTGCGGGCCGATGGGAGGTGCTGAATTAATTTCTGATTTTGCTTTGCCTGTGGCGCAGATTTTGCTTTAACTGTTAATCTCTCTTAATCTCAGCCCACGGGTATTCTGCAAGGTGCCGCTGCCTGCTGGGGTTAAACCACGGCGGGATGGCAGATCTCCATTTTTCTGACGTCAAGTTGTAGAATCACCAAGTTTTTTGATGGCAAGTGAACCAGTACCGGACCCGCGGTAAAAATGAGGACTGCTGCTCCTTGCCCCGGCCCACACACGTCTGCCTGTGTGTCACGTAACGGGTTTCGGTCGGCCTAATTTGCGTTTTGGAGGGACCGTGCATGGGGCCAAGTCGAGATTTTACATTTTCAGAAACGCCGCGGCTCGCGTGCTACCGTCCCCCTGTTTTACTCCTCGCCTAAACACGGTTCTCCCCTCGAGCGCCGCCAACCCCGGGCCGGATTCGCAGACGGCGAACCCCGCGGCGGGCGGAGGACGGAGCAGCTAGCCGTCCCGCGCGACCGCCATGGAAACGTAACGGTCGCTTCCCCGCAGCGCGCCAACCCTTCCCCCCGCCGCCTCGCGCCAGCCGGCGGGCGGGGCCCGCGCAGAGGGCGTGGCGCACGGGGCGGGGCGGGGCCGCGCGTGGCGCCGAATGCGGCGCGAGGGCCGGCGGCCCGGGCGCAGCGGGAGGGGGCGTGGCGCTGCCCGCTTCCCTCGCACTCCCCCCCCGCCCCGGTGTTGTTGTCTCTTTACGACCGCGGCCGGCGGCTCTCGCGAGAGCGGCGTTGGCGCCGTGACCTCCATGTGAGAGCGGCGGCGCCTGGTAAACACTCCCCGGGGTTGGGAGATGGCTCTCGGCGGCGCCCGTTAGCCCCGGCGCGGCGCTTCCCGCCCGGCCGCGCCTCGCCCCGCGCTGACTCGGGGCGGCGCGGCGCGGCCCATCGCAGAGCGGAGCCGCTCGTCTCGGCTGTCCCGTCCTCCCCGTGTCCCCTCCGAGCGGGGCCGGCGGCCCGGCGGGCGGGGAACCTCGCGCCCGTTCCGCGCGATTTAAAAACCCTGCCCCGCCGATCCGAACAAAGAGCGGGGACGCGCCCGGCCCCCTCCCCTCCTGCCTCACACGCCACGGCCGCGCACCCCGAGAGCGGCGGAGCGGCCGCGTCCTGCCTCCCCGCGCAGCGGCCGGACGAGCCATGTGGATCCAGGTGCGCACCATCGACGGCACCGAGACGCAGACCATCGACGACCTGAGCCGGCTGACCAAGATCGAGTGCCTGCGGGAGAAGATCCAGGAGACCTTCCGCGTCAGCCCCGACCGCCAGCGCCTATTCTACCGGGGCAAGCAGGTGAGCGGGACCGCCTCTCTCAGGCGGCGGGCAGGGACTGCTCCACGCGCCCACCGCTCCCGGCCCGGCCGGCTCTTTGTGTGCTTCCCGCCCCGCCCGCCCGTCGGCAGTCGTCGACTCCCGTCCCGCCGGGCCCGGGGTGGGGAGACGGGCGGCCGCCTGCCGGGACGCTCCGCTCCCGGGGGCGGCAGGTGCCGGCGGGGCCCTTTGTGTTTGTGTTTTCCCACCTGAGCGGCGGAGGCTCCTCCTCCGCCCCTGCCTCCGCCGCACCTCCGTGACAGTGACGGGTGGCCGAGGGCGCCCGGGGCTTCCCGCGTTACTGCCGAGGCCGTTACCGCGAGCCCGGAGGTCCCGTCCGACGCGCCGGCTGGGAACCGCGGCGCTTAGCGGTTCCCGGGGCGCCGCTCCCGTTTCCCTGCGGGGGGCGGCCACGTGACCGGCCGGGCCGGGCCGTTGGTTTGCGCGGGCCCCCGCCGGACCGAACCGGGGCGCCGCCGGTCCGGAGCGCGCTGCCGCCGCCTCTCCAGATGTGCTGTAGTGGAATACGTCGCCTCGGGCTGTGTGTTCCTTCCGAAGGGTGTAACCTTGTGTGCTGCATTACATAAACTAGGAGGTGTACGCGGCGCTCGGTTGCTGAGAGGCGCAGCCATCATCTCGCGGGGGGGTGTGCGGCGTGTTCCCGGAGCGTGGCTTCGAGGTGCGGCTTCTCCCGCAGAGCGCTGCCGCACTGTTAGCTCCAGCTCGGCGCTGAGGCTTGTGCCATACGACTGACAAGGGGTGTATTTGCACCAACAGGAAAAAATAAAGTAAGGCGTAGGGATTTTTTTTCTCTTAGAGATGACCAGGAGGTGAGCTGCAGCGGGTCGGTGTGAAGCCTGGCTTCTAAAGCTCTGGGCAGACCCTGCGTGTGCCCGTTGATGGGACTGAGTACTTGAAGACAGTGCGTATCAGGAACATCGTGGACAGCCTCCTGCTTCTCAAAAGGGGCCAAATAAGGAACGTAGACCCTGATGTTGTGTAACTTGCTTACCTTGTGCTGCCTCAGTGTATCCCCCCGCACAGGATTTGCTGTGGAACACAGAGCTTACCTGAGAAGCAGGGAAGAGAGCCAGTAGTGAACTGTGCCCTTCTGCATCATCTGCCAGTGGCTGGAGTAACTAGCTTCGGTGCTTACATGGGCAGATGTCTTTACTGAATGGCAGAACAGTGAAATATTACACCTGCATTTGTACATGTTAGTAACATTTGTTAGTCCAGTGTTTACTTCATTCAGACCAGGCCTCATTTGGGATGATGTTTAGTAAAGAGTTAAAGGAGAAGGGATTTCTTTGCTTTTTTTTTTTTTTGTAGCTTTACTAATTCCGTGACTGTGCATGTCCATTTTCTTACAACAAAGTCTGAAGTTTTCTTAGTGGTTATGAATTGCTTTTTCTGATCCCATTGCGTTAGTAAGTAGAAAAAAGGTCAAAAGGATTGCTCTTGCACAAGTAAAACTGAGTGCGGAGAGAGATAGGAGCAAAGGAAAGTGTAAACAGCTGCGACTCTCTCAATAACATGATAAAATCAGGATAAAGGGGATATTTCAGTTAAATCTGAAGTAAACAGAGAACATTCAATTGAAGTAAATAACAACAAAAAAAATGAAAATTAGTGCATCTGTTGAAAAAAACATCTAGTTCACACTCTTTTCCTATTTCAAGTGTTCAGCATTTGATATGGTTTGATCTCTGTGGTCTGCTAGTAGAACTGTGATCCAGCTGCTGGGCAGTACTTAATGTAGTCTCTTTGGGACCTTGTAGAGGTGCTTGGACCTCCAAAGTACTGGGTGCAGGCCGACTGGTTAAATAACTGCCTTTCTTTAAAAGTGGGAGGTGTATGAGGTTGTATGGATACAAAAACCTAAGTGGGTCACAGTTTATGGGCTAAATTTCAACACCTCCGTGGTCTTAACTTGCAGTAGGTATGAACTCAGCTTCAACTACCGTTTTAAGCTTTGGCTTTTATTTTGCATCTCTTGGACTAGCAGTGTCCATATTCAATTTATACAGTTTTCCTTGTGTACTGTAGTTTGCTGGGGTCTGGTCTTCTAACACTGAAGTGGGAACTATCAGCAGTTCTTCATCTGTTGCTCTTAAGGGTTAAAATACCCTGGGACCAATGGTGAACACTTAGCGTTGTGATTAATGTGATACTCAATGTTACTACTTTTTCCTTGCATAATCCTGAAAAGCACTGCATGATTGAACAGATTTGTTTTCAGCTCTTCCTGCCAAGAGGACCTACTGTGCACATGTGGCACTGAAGAGTGAACAGGAACAGTATTATTCTCATACTTGATCTGCAGAGACTTCTCTGACTCTGAGAATCTATTTTGTAGAGCTAAACTGTCAGCTAAAGAAGTGGAATTTTTCTGTAGATTAAGGTAAAATTGCGTAGGAGAGTTTATGCATAACTATTTGCTGTGCTGCAGCAACCTAATAAACTTCCTAAGTTACAACGCAGCGTATGGAGCTTCTCTGTCGGAAAGTTGAGACAAAGCAGTTTAACTGTTGGCAGTATGCTGTCTGTCTGTCCTAATTAGAAAACTTGTGTAGCGCTTTGTAGTGAGAATATTGAAAATACAGTTTTCGTTATGAAAAATGAAAGAGATGCTAGAGTAGATGAATTCTTGGCATCGTGACCTAACAGGGCAGACTTTCTATGTGCCCAAACAGTAATCATCGGTGTGATTTCTGGATTTGAGTAGTAATGCTGGAAAAATTGAGCAGGAAAAGATATGATAAAGTTTGAGTTTGAAAATTCACCAGAAAACTGAAAGTTGTGCAAATGACCACAAGAGTATGGGTACAAACTTGGGTTCTGTATGGCAGTAAGCACAAATGCTGTTGTACTATGGCATTATGCATTCTTTGTGGAATATAACAAATTATTTTCTTCCCCTTTCTTCCCAAGCTTGACTTCAGCCTTGATTCTTCTGCTTCCTCTCTCCTCTACTCTTCCTCAGCTCCTGTGGTGGGACTGATCCTGTGTTGGATCCAGTCCTTCATGAATTGTTACAGTATGGTTCTTTCCCACAGAATACAGGACTTCAGGAGCTGCTCCAACATGGATGAGTCTATCCTTCAGGAGGAGATTGCTCCCAATTGGGCTGAAGCTTAGGCCTAGGGCCTGCGTCATGGGCTGCAGTATCCTTCAGGCTACATGCATTACTGCACTGTGGGCTTTCCCATGGCTGCACATAGAGACCTGCTCTGTTTGGTGCCCAGGGGCTGTATGGCGACAATTTCTGTATAGCATTCCTCTCCATTGACCCTCTTATTTCTTCCTAGATCATGGTGTCTGCAGGGCTGTTTTTCTTGTGTTTTCTCAGTCCTCTCTTACAGTTCCTTTTTTCTTTTTTTTAATTTTTAATTTTTTGGTATTTCTTAAATACGTTATCATAGAGGCAAAACTAATATTGCCCAGTGGTGATTCTCTTTTGCAGCTATCTGGAACTGGCTCAATCGAACATAGGAGCAGTTTCTGGTGGCTTCTTGCAGAGACTATCCCTGCGGTCCCTGTAATAACAAAACTGTGCTATGTAAGCTCAATATAAGCAGTGATAAAAATTGCTTTTTAGGCTCTCGCACTTCTTGGTAAAGAAGTTGTTCCAAACCTATTTTGTGAAATGAGCAGGTGGAGGTGGGAATGTTAAAGCTATTCAGTGCCTTGATATCAGACTGGAATTCAAGTGAGCAAATCAGGTTCATTAAAGGAAATGCATCTCTGCTCGTATACACAAAAAAGGTGTAGCAGCATGCATCTTGCTTCCTACCTGTTGAAGTTGACTCATGTATAATTTTTTGGGTCACTGCTATGATTCCGAAGTGCTTAGGATTTTGTTTTTTGTAAATTAAATTGAAAAGATTGAGGAGTAGCAGGAGTAGAGGCACTGTAGTTTTGCATGTGAGCCTTCTTGTGTTAAAGCAGCCTTGACTCTTGAACCTTAGACAAACACATAGTTATTAATTTAGCAGTGGGATATGTCTTTAATTGAACTGGCAGTTAGACAGAGTTTCATGAGACTTTTAAGTTTCAGGTTTATAAACTGTATGTTTGAAGGCTTCTTAATTACTAACAGCTTGGATGGATTTCCAGAAGGACAGAAAAGCTTTATTTGAGTTTTGCCCCAAAGAATGGGAGCGCCAATCCTATTCATAAAACAATCGAGTTACTTAATACAATTTCTTCCCAGCTTTGTTTGGAAAATTGCAAACATTTCCAACTGAAGCTGTCCAAAACCAATCTGCTTCAGGCAGAGTACGGGTGTGAGAAGTCTTCAATTTGAGCAGTTAGCTTTACATCTTGGAGAAATAAATTTGTAGAAGCCTTAGAAGGGGTGTGATTGTCCTTCTTCAACAAAACAAGGTAGTAAGTAACTTGTAGCTTGATTTAAGAGCACAGTCTGGAGTCTTCAGGGCGAATGTGGTCAGACTGCATTCGAGAAATTCCTGAAACATTCATGGATTATACTTAAAATTTACTTGGCAGTCCTATTAGCAGTTTTCCTTGGTTGCAAAATTGTTTACTGAAATTGACTTCTTGTTACATTTTTAAAGTTACTACGGCAACTCCTCAGTCCCTTCTACCATTAGCTTTGTTATTCTGGACACCTAAGCAGACTGAGGGAAATGCTGAAACAGAATAAAAAGAATAAAAGGAGAATACTTTATACTGAGTGACTTCAGTATTAGGAAATTGGTAAAATGTAACAGCTTTTGTATGAAATAGCAGCTAGCTTGAGGGCTCTGTTTTGTGGCATGTATGTGTATGGAACCTGGCTGTGTTGGTTTAGCACTTGCACTTCTTTCTTAAGGTGGATGCTCTTGCAAACTGAATGTTTGTGACGGAAGCCCCCACAAAAAGCAACAAATTTCTTCCCTTCCTCAACACCCTTAAATACATAAAGCACTTAATGTGATCACCTGCCAGTGTCAAATGTTGGTATCGTTTATAAGAATTCTCTTCTCTAAAACTGGAGATGCGCTGGATGCACATTTGTAATCACTTGATAAATTCCATGCAAATAACTGCCCTGATGCCCTCAGCTCCGTGATTCAGTCTGTCCAGATCTCTAGGGCCTTCCTGCTCCCAGGCAGATCAGCTCTTCCTGGTAGCTTGGTGTCATCTGCAGACTTACTGAGGGTGCACTCAGTGCCCTCGTCCAGGTCATCAGTGAAGATATTGAACAGAACCAGCCACAGTACCAATGCCTGGGGCACCACTGGTGACCAGTCACCAGATGGATTTAGCTTCATTCACCATCACTCTCTGGGTCCAACCAGTTCTTCACCCAGCGAAGAGTGACCTGTCAGGCTTTTCTAGACTGCCTAGTTTTCTAGGAGAATACTGTGGCAGACAGTGTCAGAGGCTTTGCTGAAGTCAAGGTAGGCTATATCAGGATTTATATTTGTTAGGTTTGCTTAGATTTGTTATTGGTTACAGGAGGTTCAGGTAACAACTAATTCTTCATTACAAGTGTCCTTAAAAACTGCAAATTACCATCTGCACTCCCTGGCACCACTGTTGCTGAACTTCTGTTGCTTGTGCTATAGAAGTCCATACCATCATAGAGGAGGTACTTGATAACTGTAGTCTGATAATAACAGAAATGGATGAGTCTTTCCATGCTTCTTAGAATTTCAGTAAACCTTTATGTTTTTGGCATTCATTTCTATTACAAGTGTCAAGTAATCCTCAGTATCAGACAGAAGATATCATGAAATTTTATTTTCCTACTTAGAAGACTCCTGGGAACTAAAGAAGAAAACTTACTGCTCTAAGTTCATCTTCCAGCTACAAATTTGTAAACAGTTATTCCTGTAATGGAATTGAGACTTGCATCTAAGAAAAGAATTTTATATAAATTAACAAGTTTTTTTAATCCCGCTCTAATGAAGAAGTGCTGGCGCTTCTGCAGAAGGTTTACTGATCTTGAAGAAAACATGCAAAGGCAAGTTAATATTCATCAGTTTAATAGAGAAATACTTGGTTACCAGGGGTGGCTTGGCAGTTGAGCTTTCCCCAAGTCATTGCTACCAGTGGTGACCAGCTGGTAGAATGTCTGTCAACTCTGGGGCCTCCCCCAGCACATACTGGTGGTGGATGGCCGTTAGGATATCCAAGCAACTCCTTAGTCCTTCTGCCATATATGTAACTGCAAGAAGCAATTGCATTCAAGAAAGCAAGGTCATTCGCAAAAACCAAGGATTACTGAGTTACAGCTACAGAGCAGTTTCTCCCAAATTTCTTCTAGCTAATTCAGAAACTGAAAGCAGTTTACCTGTGTTCCAAAGTTAAGTAGCTCTTTCTTACAGGCTAGTTGCCTGTTCAGGCTATGATACATATTTTTCTCACACATTCGCCTAGTGATAAAGGAAGAAATTCTCAACACCTGGAGTTATTACTTTAAAAAAATTGTAAGAGTTTCGGATGTGAATCTTGAAGAATTGTGCGTTGAGGCTGAGTGGCTGCCTTCACCTTGGTTTTTTGATTAAGTCGAGAAGTTTAAGATGATCAGAGGGCTGGAGCACCTCTCCTATGAAGAAAGGTTGAGGGAACTGGACTTGTTTAGTTTAGAGAAGGTGCCGGGGAGACCTCATTGTGGCATTCCAGTACTTGAAGGGAGCATATAAACAGGAGGGGCAATGGTTGTTCACAAGGGTAGATAGCGATAGGGCAAAGGGAATGGTTTTAAACTGAGGCAGGGGAGGTTTAGGTTAGATATTAGGAGGAAGTTTTTCACTCAGGGAGAGGTGGTGACACACTGGAACAGGTTGCCCAAGGAGGCTGTGGATGCCCCATCCCTGGAGGCATTCAAGGCCAGGCTGGATGTGGCTCTGGGTAGCCTGGTCTGCTGGTTGGTGACGCTGCACATAGCAGGGGGGTTGGAACCAGGTGACCATTCTGGTCCTTTTCAAACCAGGACATTCTGGGGTTCTATGACAAGTCTCTTTTGGCAGCTTTCAACTGTGTTCACGACAGTTCATTGACAGTAATCTTGTACTCTGGATTTTTTTTTTATGATAGTCCAAACCATAAGGTAAAATGTAGTGGTACCACTGGTACACTCTGCATACAATTTCTTACTAACAATGTTAATAAAAACCTTTAATTGGAGGCTAAGGCCTTAAGCTATAGGCTTCAGTGCTTATTTTAGTAGGAAGAGAGAGGTTAGTCACATTGATTGAGTTCGCAGGTGACAAATGTACATTCATCATGGTATGTTTACTGAGACTGAGGTGCAGTTACAGACAATATAATCATCAGGAATCTGCAATGTCTGCCTAGGTTGTGTCTCTTCTCTAGCATTTGAGAGTTCCTCTTGTGAATGGAGTTGAACAAACAGTATTTACACTCTTTGCGTGGTGATAACTGACATTTTGATTCAAAGGACTTTATTAAATATTTGGAATTTCACTGTATTGTCCTCTGTCAGAGGACTTGGAGTGTACTTTCTCCTGAATACTATCGGAATCCATATAGAACTATGATATATGTCTTATATGACATAGGTTATGAGTGACTATAAGTAAGACTTTTTATATCATCTAGTATTATGTCTGCCTTTTTCTTTGGTAAGAAACGAATCATTAGCTGTTCCATTAAAACACACAAGCAATCAAAAAGGAGCATGCTCTGATAAAAACTAATTCATGTAAATGTAATGGTGTGATTTTATTTATGCTTGTGCATGGAATAATGGCCCTCTTCCTGTAGACTGCTTTGAAGTGTGATTCTCTTGGCAACAAGAGTGACAGAATTGAGCCTGGTTTGGTCTGTATTCTTAAAACAAAAATATTTTGCTTAGTTATCGTTTTAAAAAAAAAAAAAAAAAAGTAACCTGCCCATCTTGTATACTGGAGGAGTATGGATCTGTAATCTGTCAGGCAACCTCCATGTCCAAATATTTCACCTACTTGTATTCTGTTTTAAGAATGTTGACAGACTATAAACATGGCAGAGCAATGATTTTTTTTCTTTTTATTGACTAGTAAATTCTCCACCTCAGAATGGGTTATGCTTTTGCTAAGGAGCTTGTTAGAGAGTGGTGGACATAAAGCCTGATAAAGACAACTTGGAGTTCCATTGGTATTTCTTTCCAAGAAAGACCAATGTTTTTTGTAAAGTAAACCTGTAATACAGTTAATTTTTGTATGAGACTAATAGTTATTATTGTCTGAGTTTTGGTAGAATCTTTGAAAATTCAGGCAGTGACTATTGAAACTTGAGTTTTTAATGAAGAACTGGATCTTCTGGAGTTGAAAAAACTTAAAAGCAGTATGCATTAAACATTCCAGTTAATATAAAGCATAGCCAACCAAATAGAATTACCATAAATTCCTTTTTTGTTTAGCTTTTATGTCCATTGCAATTAAGACGGCTTTTTTTTT
>NW_024962272.1:553430-730812 GCF_019238085.1 Lagopus leucura
TTTTGCTTTCATGCAGGCTTTAACAACCCATTAAGAAATTGAGATATAGCTTGACAGTCTAGTATTTGCCTGATTACTTTTGCTTGTCATTTGTGTTTATGAACTTGAGAACAGGAGTGTCCTTAAACACTCAGTGGTTGGAAAAAAAAAAACAAATAATATTTCTTTCTTTTCATTTAACATGCTGTCCAGGCAAATGTATTTTCAGGGATTCCTGTTAGTACCTTTATGTAGTGCAGTGGGATGAGTTTGTATACTCATGCAAAAAGTATTCTTAGAACTGAGCATATTGCAAAGGTGAGTGTGGAATTACTGGTTCAGCACCCATTCCAACAAGTAACCATAATATTTTTGAAGAAGTTTTTCTACTTTCGTATGTTGGATACTTAATTTTTCTGAGGGTTATTGTTTATATTTCTGGGAGTATTCAATTCTGTAATGCTTCCATGAATTCTGATAACATAGGGCGTTGTTTGCAGGGAATAGGAGGAGTGAGGGGTCTTTTTTGGGGAGGGGTTTTTTTTTTTTTTTTTTTTTTTTTTTTTCCTGATGGTTATTTTTGCTAAGAAAAATTGTATTCTGGGATGGTTTTAAAATTTTCGATCTGGCTGGACAGATAGGCTGGAGAGTGATTTGATATGTTATTGTTCTCTTGCTACAGAGGTCTGAGGATATGACCTTATTAGCAAAGATTTTTGTTATGTTAACATCAGAATAGTGTCAAGAGTAATTCAAGAAGCATTGTCTTGCAGTTTTTTATTGTTCTGGTTGTTGCATGGAGCTCTTTAAATGCTGATTGTTTTCCAACTTTGTTACTCTTAAGTTTTCAATTCTCAGTGATGCAATAATGCTGGGTATAGGTAGACTTGTAGATACACACGTTAGTTAGATTAATGTAAGTCAAATTGCGTGAGCTTGATTTTATTAGGCTTTGTTTCGTTAAAACAGAACACCCTTGTCCACAGAATAAGGCAATATTAGAAGTCATTGATTTGGTCTAAATCTGTACCTTTTGCTAATATTCCAGGAATATGTTTTTGCTCATGGTACAAACAGATGTTCTTTCCCTGACTCTACCAAACTCCATATCCTGCCTCGTTTGAAGTCTGTAATCTTATCTTTGTTACTTTGCTTTCAGATTTAAACATGACATCACTAGTCATAGATCAGTCTATAATCATAAACTACTCCTGGAAAGAAAACTAATTAAAAAAAAAAAATGAAGAAAAAACCCAAACAAACTGCGAGCAGAATGCTAATTTATTATAAACGACTTGGAAATCACTGGGTTAGTCTGACCATTTAATTTATGTTAACCAGGTCTTACTTTAATTCTTTTTAAGGAATGCGAGTAGTCATTGTATGATAAGTAGCGTGTGAGTTGTTGGAAAAGGCTTCTTCTTCATGACATGGGCTATTCATGACATAGCATAGATCTGCGTGACTCTCAGAACATAGTACATATTCCTAGACAGACTACTTATAATTCAAGCATTCTCCTTTCTTTAACTCTTTCTCATGCTAATGGACATAACTAGTTTGTGGACAGAATATACAAATTAATCTGAGTCATAATTGGTAAATAAATCGCAATTCATAGAATCATTAAATCGTTTGAGTTGGAAGGGACCATTAAAGGTCATCTGTCCCAACTTCCCAGCAACAAACTGGGAGATTGGCAGCTAGATCAGGTTGTTATAACTAGACATTGAATTTTGTGCTTGTCATGGTTTTATGATTTTTGATTATCAGTATTCCACATCATAACATCATGTAGTGCACTGGGAGTTAAAGAGTTAGTGCTACAGTTCCAGGCACCTGTCTGGAAGAGGAGAACTAAATCCCCAAAACGCTTTGTGGTCAGAGAGGAGATACAACCCCTGGCAGGGTCAGCTGGTGCCCTTTTTTCCTTCGGTTCTCCTCCCTGCTATTTGACTGCTTGTCTCACCTCAGTGTTATGGTGAGGCCTTTCCACCTTTCAAACACTCTCTCTCATTATATTTGATTTATTAGTTCCAATTCTAACTATGCTGTATTATATTGTATTGTAGTGTCTTACCTTGCATTCTGATTCCATATTTAGTAAATTAGTTTGTTTGTCTTCGGATCATTGCCGCTGCTTTTAATCATTCTGGGTCCCCTGTTTCCCCTTTCCAGAGACGCGGATCTGCAGATCCCTGTGCCCCGCTAGTCAAGGAACTGGGCCAAGCCAGCCCGTAAACCATTCAACAACTGTTAACACTACTTAATCATGGTAGAACATTCAAGCTGTTCAGATTTAGTTCTTCACTGACTTGGCTTTAGACTTCAGTTATTTTGTGGCACTGTTTATTTTCTGTCAGCATATACATGCTATGTTTTAAAAAGGGATCGATAATGGTGTTTATTTGTTCCCACTTGTACGTTGCCTATATATTTCCAGTCCACCAGAAGCAAAGTACTTTACCCATCACTACACTGGTTGCCAGAAGCTTCCCTTATTCCATCGGATTCTGGAAATTATGCTAACAGAGATTATGTTATCTAACAATCTAGAGATTGTCCAGTCTAGCTGGAATAGACAAGATGAAGCAAAAGTTATGTTGTCTCCAGTAATATCTGATTTGTTATTCCAGTAGTAGCCTAGTTTCTGGAACTACTGCTGAATTTTCTTTTTACTTTAAAATGTAGGGTGAAATTTTATAAGACATTTCAAAAACAAATTGTTTGCAGGAGGATTGAGTCTTCAAGATGAGCCAAGAATAATGTGAAGAAGCAGCTCCAGAAATTCATTGAGATATGTATCATTTTTCCCATCAAATATATTATTACAAGATAGTTATTTATATTTGTTTTGGGTTTATATATATTTTGAATGCAAGAATCCCCATTTTTTTTGTAAACTTCAATGACCTTAACAGTAATAACACAGACCTCTGGTAGTATGAAAAGCTTACAAATATGGATTGTCATAGAGCTGCAAGAACTCTTGTGTCCTATGTGTTCAAGACTTGTCAGAAGCGTGGGGTTCTGCAAGATGGTGGGAGGAGAAAGGTTAGTTGAATTTGTGTAAGTAGCTTGCTAGTTGGTATGAAATTCTAGGGCTCTAGGTACCTGAGTCAGTGTTGGCAGTCACCTGTAGAAGAATACTTGAGATTTCAATTTGTTTGGTAATTGAAACTGATGGAGCATATCATCAAGATCTTCAGTATGCTTTTTGTCTAACTGGTTTGAAAACTTGAAGTTGGGTAGTTCCCGTAGTTGTCAAATGTGGAACAGTTGTTCTATTGAGAGTACAACAGAGAATAATCAGTAGCCTTATTTTGTATTTAGTTCTGCTTGCTTTAGGCTACTGTGTAACCAAACAATGAATGAAACATCTGGAGTCTCATTTGTGACTTCAGTGCACTGGGCTTTAGGGGAGTGCACACTTCATCAACTGTAGGTAACTACAGTGTTGCAGTGCGCTGTGGGTGTGGTAGTTAACAGGAGTAAAGAGAGTAATTGATTATATATTTCTATTTTTTTACACAGGTCTTAGCATTGTGGAAGGAAAACTGACTCATATCTTGAGTATGGCCTTTGTCTCTAACTGTACTTCATCCTTCCATATGGGTGGGTTTTTTTTCCTTGAAGAGGCAGAGAGGATAAAGGAATAAACTTTCACTCTTCTTTTGTCTGTCCTGAGATCATTTTAATGTAATAGAAGACTGCCAGTGAGAGGATTGAGAATTCCTTCCTAGTTCTGTCTTTTTCTGCTTCTTCATCCTTCCTGCTTTTTTTTCTTCTATAAAAAGAAGATCCAAAGTCTGTAAAAATGTCTATTTCTAATTTTACACTCTCAGCATTTATTCAAGACACAGGCTTTTATTTAACTGAAGTAGTTGGCTTCTCCCTTAAATAACTTTGACACAAATTTATGGTCTAATGGTGTAATTATGGTCTATGAAAGAAAGATCTGTAAACCAGTTACTTCTATAGTTGTAAAATTCCACCTTGTTTTCTTTTGACAGCTAGAAGATGGACACACGTTATTTGATTACAATGTTGGACTCAATGACATTGTTCAGCTTTTGATACGTTCTGAATCTGAAGCTCCTGCTGCTGCTTCTGTGACTGATCAAGATGGAGAAGTCAATCCCTGTGCTATTTCTAACTGTAAGAACAAAGTAAAAAAACCAAGCAGTGGATCACCTAGTCAGCCATCTACATCATCTCGCTCGTTTCTCATTGATCCTGGCATAGGATTGTACAAGGTATGTAAGGCTTTAAAAACTGAAAACTTATCTTTTACTTTCAGGTTTAGTTTTACTGTTCAAGTTTTTTTTTTTTTAATCGTATATAGAGATGTATACATGTAAATATATACATGTTTATATATATAGGTATGTGTCTTTATTACTGTCTTTCATGATCTGAAATAATTTCCCACTTGGATGAAAGTAAATTAGACTGAACTTGTATAGGTATCTGTGCAGATTCATGAAGCTTCACTGATGAATATATTTTATTAGTGTTAAATTGATTTAAAGAACTGACTTAAAATTTTAACTATTTCATGTCTAATTGAGAGTGTTGTGTTTTCAAAGTTCAGTCATATTGATTAGGTAATCTGATTTTCAGGAGTTATTTGAGGGTAGTATTATAGTTAGGTTTTTTAAAATGACTTCATTTAACAGGCTGCCCAGGGAGGTGGTGGAGTCTCCTTCTCTGGAGATGTTCAAGACCTGCCTGGATGCCTACCTGTGTGACCTGGTGTAGGGAACCTGCTTTGGCAGGGGGTTGGACTCGATGATCTCTGGAGGTCCCTTCCAACCCCTACAATTCTGTGATTTATAGTCATGTATTCCTGTACCAGGCTGTTGTGGCCTTTGTGTGTGTTCCTAAACTGTAACATAATATTTTCTCCTAAACCTGTTTTTCAGTAAGTGTTTTGTGTCCTCTAGTAAGCTTAAGGTACCTGGGAAGCAGTAGTGCTTTCTGTAAACTGAGGAGAAAAATCCATGGGGAGGGAATCTGTGGAAAAAGTGTGACTTTTTCCCTATTTATTTATTTTCACTCTGATCAAATACAAGTTTTAATAGTAATATTTGTCAGTATGAGATAAACTAGAACTTCATATGTAATACAATGGATGTGATTTTATTACTTTATTTAGTAATCATGTCTTTTTTATTGATAGTTCTTGTCCCTTTCAGAATTTTTCCATATTGTTATGTAGGATTGCATTTAGGATACCAGAAACTTAATTTAAACAGAAAATGGGCAATTTCCAGATTTACTAGGTAGCTGAGTATTTAGAAGCATGTATATGTACAGGTAATGGTAATATTGTACTTTCCTGAGAAGTATTTGTTATTCTTTTTGTAATGGACATTATTCAGCAAGAGAAGAGAAGGCTGCAAATGCCGTACTTCTATGTCTTTGTCTCATTTGAAGGAATGTTCATATTCAAACCCGTCATCCAGATGGGAAACTGTTAGATTGATTTAAACTGTTACACCACATTTCAGATGTTAAGTGCTAAATTACGATATATCCCAGCAGCACTCTGTGCAATTAGTTTTATAGCTCATTGTTGGAAAAAATGAGGGAGATGTGAAATTGACATCTTAAAATGTTAGGACACAAGATTGTGTTCATCCTTGCTTTCTTTTTAGTCTACATCCATTACAATGAAAATAAACCTAATTCTTCAATTGTGATGTTTTACCCTTTATGCTTAGGGATTATACGTAATAGAATAGGGAGAAGACCAGAGGAATGGAAGGTCATAGAGGGTAAGCTGATCAAAGAAAAGGAATATTAAAGAGTATCTTGAAGAATGCTAAGTGGTATTCAGTTTCTCTGAAGTGTTTTTTTTCTTTTTTTTCCTCCGTTCTTTCCTGGAATTAAAATGGAAAATGAAATGGAATGGTAGTATTGACAAACATAGTCAAGGAGACCTGGTCTATCAAGTTGCCTGGAAATTTTGCCATCTGTAATACTGGAGACCTAGCACTTTCTCCTTAGTTATCAGTGAAATTGTAACTTTTTTGAACCAGCTTTATAATTTTAGTATATCTAGCAAGAAAATAATTGGTGGAAGGGTACAATCATTCTGATCTTAGGTATTCTGTAGATGACAAGTAGGTACGCCTAGAAGATTTCTGATTGTAGAATCAGAAAACTCTAAGAATTCTGACAAGTAATGTAATTCAGAGGTACAAGATTTGTTTAATAAAAGTCAACAAAAAAGATCATAACCTAAGACACGTCAGATGGCTATATACATGGATTAATTTTATTATTTTGCATTGTTTGTCAGACAATAAGGAGTTATCTAGTTATAGGAAGAAATAATCTTTTCTGAACAAAGTCTTGTGCATTCCTGGTTATCTGTCTACAGCTAGGCTCAATATGCGTGTTACTTACTCAGTGTTCGAAACAGCATCAGTCTTTGTGCCCTCCTTTGTGGTTTCAACTACCAAGGAAAAGATGTAGCCAGTATAGAATCTGTCACTTAAAAAAAAAAAAAAAAGTTCTAATTATTGTTGAGTGGTTAAAATAACAATTTAAACAATTCCTCTGTGTGGTCACTGTATATTATCTAAATTACAGTTTAGAATTGGTGGTATGTGAAACAATTCTCAACTCCTCTTCCTTTTCATGAAGACTGAGAATTGTCAGTGATATCTGGCTTGAGAACTGGATTGTTAGTTGTTTCTTGTTCTGTTTGATGGCTAATCTAGGAGCTGTTCTGTTCAGTGTCTTTACTGGTGGCCAGGATGGAAAGGAAATGCTCATTCTTTGACTATGACACCAATGTATTGGGTAGTGTAGCTGGTGTGAAGTCAAGTCTGCCATGCAGAAGGGTCTGTGTAAACAGGAGCAATGGGCTTCTTTTGAACCTCAAGAAGTTCAAGTCTTGCACTTGAATTGAGCTGACCTTTTCCCATGGAGCAGGCTGGAGCAGTGACAGCCAGTTTGGGAGTGGCTTTGCTGTAGTGGCATCTGGAGCTGTAGTAATATTGGCTAAACAGTTTTCAGTGCACCGTGGCAGTGCTGGATGTCAGCAGTGCGTCTACAGGAACTGGCTCTGTCAGGAGGAACATAGCCAGCTAGTTGGAGGAAGTGTAATTCAACTTGCCCCTTGCTGTACCACCATCTGCATCAAATGTGGGATGCTTCAGTGTGAGAAAAGTATTGATAAACTCGGCAAGCTCAGCTGGGGTCACAGAGGTGTTCAATGTAGTAGCATTTCCATCTTAAAGAGAATACCACAGTGGTCTTACCTAACCTGCGAAAGAGAAGGCTTTGAGAGAGAAAGGACCTTCCAAAAATATGCAAAAGTCTTCTTACTGAGGTACGAAACAGGAGAATGAAAGACAGAAGATGGGCTTTGAAAAGAGATAATAAAGACAAAAGGAAATGGTTTCAAACTGAAAGAGGGTAGATTTAGGTTGAATAGAAGGATAAATTTTTTACTTCAGAGATCTCTTCTAACTCCAAAGATTCTATGATTCCATTTAACTATAAGGATTATTAAGAGCTGAAATATTGCCTTAGGGTATGGAATATCTATCCCTAGAAGTTTGAAAGACATAGCAAGCAGATAAAGTGCTGGACAAATTTATGTGTTCAATTTTAATCTTGTTTTGAGCAGGAATTTGGACTATAGATCTCCTGAGGTACCTTAAAACTTAGTGATTGGTGAAAATCAGAATGAATTTTTTTCATTTCATTTTGTCATGGCACATCTATTGATTCTGCATGGTTTATTTTTTACACTGTTCTGTGACATCCTTTAGAACTCGCAGATATTTATGTAGTTGTTCTGTTGTATTGTACCTCTCATATTAGCCCTAAGAGCCAGATTTGTTTGCTGCCTTTACTTTGTCCTTTCAGAGCCTTTTAATTTGAAGGTTTTCATGTAGAGATATAAAATGGAGTCTTTTAGGATTTTGCTTCCAGAAATGCATAATTTCTATTTGCATGCAGTATTTTCCTTTAGTAATTAAAAGCGTGCTTGTTGATGGTATTCAGTATTTTGTTCTATGTTCCTGTGAGTTATTTTGTAGTATCAGTTTGAACCAGAACCATCCTATTGAAAAGTACAATGCAAACTTGCTCTTTCTGAGTTTTATGCCTACGCTTAAACTGCATCAGCAATTATTATTTATCTCATTATCAATCTTCATTTTTTGGTGCAAATTTTGAAGTAGTTCACATGAAGTTTTCAGAGTAAAGTATTAACACATAACAATTGACAAGGTTATAGAGTTTTGTAGAATCATAGAAAGGTATCAGTTGGAAGGGACCTCTAAGATCATCTAGTTCCAACCCCCCTGCTGCAGGCAGGCACAGCTCCCACTAGACGACGTTGCTCAAAGCCCCATCCAGCCTGGCCTTGAATGCTTTCAGGGAGAGGTCATTCACAGCCTCACTGGGCAACCTGTTGCAATGTCTTACCACCCTCATACTAAGGAATTTCTTCCTAATATCTAGTCTGTATCTATTCTCTTCCAAATTAAAGACATTTCTCCTTGTCCTGCCACTATGCACTTGCTCAAGCTAAATGAGTTAATGTTGTTGAATGTTATACAGATTAAGGTTAATAGGGTTAAGCAGTTTTATGGTAAGTTGCCTTATTTATTCTTAATTGAGATTGTAGAAGAGAAGCATAAATTCATTATTGAATTTTCTTTTCAGATAAATGAGTTGGTGGATGCACGTGATGTCAGCATTGGAGCCTGGTTTGAAGCTCATATAGAAAACGTTACCCGAGCAACAAAGGGACATAAGAATGGTAAAGCTCAAGGAAAGAGCAGTAATACTTACAAAAGGACTAATGGAAGCTTAAGTCAAGATCATTCTAGAGAGAATGCAAATAATTTGGACAGTACACCATCTACATCTTATTCAGACTGTATGGACACTGAAGAAGCTATTTATCATATCAAGTATGATGAGTAAGTGCTCCTGATAATATTTTGAGGACATCACATACTGTTATTTGGTTTGTATAAATAAACCAAGAATTTCTTGAAGAAACTTGTAATCAAGGAAAGCAAGTTCAGTATCAAGAATATTAAAATATTCACTAATCACACTTTTTGGTTGGATATAGTGAGTATATTGGGAGTTCTGTTATATTCATGCCTAAATAATCAAGTCCTAATTTGTCTTTATAAAACTTTAAAATCCATCCTTTGTATGTGAGAAGAAGAAATTTAAATGAATTTTCACTGTTTTTTTTTTTTTTTTTTTTTTTCCAAACAAAATATCATTTATCTATTCTCTGTGCTTATTCAGTTCCTCTCATTGGAGTATCGTGAGCAAATTTGGGTATGCAATCTTGATGAACTTTATTATAAATGAAATAGTTATGCACAAAATAGCAGTCCTGCATTGCTGGTAAACGATTATTTTAGAGAACTTGATGACGTGAGTGCATGAAATTTCATTCAGAATTGCACTGAGGGAGAGCTGTGTTTTTCTTGTGATTTTTTTTTTCTTCTGTTTTTCCAGTAAAAACACTGCACCTGCAATGTTTGGATTGGAGTAAGCCTTCATATTGCTTACTAAGTTTAAAGGGATTTCTTTCAACCAAGTTTTGCATCATTTCATTCTGGAGAAATTGGCCTTAATTACTTATTTATTTTTTATTTATTTATTTTACCCCTTAGGTAACATTTGCTGAAACATCAAGTTAAACATCTGAATGAGTAGAATTGTTGAGAATTTAACATTTTTGTTACTGAGAATGGTAGAACCACTGCAGTTTGTGCAGTCTGAGCTGGATGTAAAGAAAAGCGAAGTATATTTGGTATTAACTAGATCTTCAAAAGATGTTTTTAGAGCAGCTATTTTAACTTTAGTTATTTTAATATGTAACTGAATCTGCTTTTGCAAGGAAAAATAAAAATATTTCCATGTTGAATAGAGTACACTTTGTTGTTCTTCTTAGCAGCAGTTACAACTTCATAGACTTTTAAAACTCTTAAATTCAGAGATAAAACTCTCTGTAACTGTGTAAGTTAAAGTATTCAAGTTTTTATTTTAAACTTCCTAATTTTCTAATATTTTATCAGATACTGAAGTACACGGAAAGAATTTAATCATGAAATATAATCAAAATACTTTCTATTGTAATCATATGTGCATTGTGGTTTGATTTCAAAGTCTTAAAGATTACTTATTTTTTTCTAACAGTGTAGCTATATACAGTTGAGCCATGCACAAAAAATTTTTAGAAATAGTTGTAACTGTAAGAGGAATTATGCTGCTCTTGTGAATGATTTAGTTTCTTCCATGAGTGAGAGTACTGAAGTAGAAAATGTTGCACAACATGTTTGATTTTATTTGGCATACCCATACTAAAAAATAGAACTAACCTTTACTTACGTATACTCTAGTAAGTACTTCTTACTCTTCTTACTGTAAGATGATGGACAGCAGCTGTGTGTTCCTTGCCAGCAAAATTAGATAAAACATAGAAACATAGTTTTGCGTTCAGTAGGTCATAGCCTTTAATCACTAATTCAGTGTAAGGTATTGAATGCTCGAACTTTCAGAAACAAACTGTGGGAAGGCCTTTTGGAAAGGAAGTCTTTGAAGTTCTATCAGTTACTTTATTTTAGAGGAGTATTGCTGACCTTTAGTGCAAATATTTCACTTTTCAGTGTTAATAGTTATGTGTTTTTTGTAGCACTTGATTTGCATACATTAGTGTTTACCTCTTTGTAGACCACATATGTGGCATGCTGCCAGTGTGCTTCCTATGGATAAATAAGGAAAGCATGATGTACTTTCCAAAGCAATTCCTCTCTACTCCAGAGTTTGTCAAGTCTAATTTAACTTCTCACTTCTTTGAAGTTCATATTCTGTTCCCTTCTGCACAGTTACTTGTCCCTGGATGTTCTGGTGGATTTTTTTTAAGTTAAACCTGTGTGTTCTGCTACCTCGCTTATTTATTGTGGTCTTGTCTTTTCTTACTGTGTTATGTCTTGAGGGAGCTATCCTCCAGCTCTTGAAGGATATGATTCTCTTAGGTAGGGCAATTTCAGCTCTGCCTTGGCTATAATAAGTGTAGTCTTCCAAGAGATGAAAATACTTGCAGTTTTCTGAAACAGAAAGAAAATGGCTAGTGGAATGTAAATCATAAGCCTGGTGTGTGTAAGGTTATCAAAATTACTTGAATACAGTGGAGAGATGTCAGAGGTGGACACACATCCACAGCTTCTTAAGTTGTCACTGATGCTTATGCATTTTCCCTCTGCTTGTTTGGAAGAAAATCTCACCAAAAAGGTTATAGCTGGAGGACGCAGCACGTGTAGTATATTAAATTGATCTATTCCACTTCTCTCTCTCTGAGGCTTGCTGATAAATAGTAAATACACTTTATTATGCCTGTTTTTTGTTTTTTTGTTTTGTGGTAGACTTATTCTGCTAAGAAAAAGGTGCTCAAACATCCTTTCCCTCTTTTTTTCCCTTTTGAACCTGTAGTGCTGATAGCAGTGCTTACATAAGAGTACAGAGTACCGTGCAACTCCATTTCAGGAACAGCTTTCTGTCCCTGTAAGTGAAGTCCTCAAGTGCAGACCTGAGCTGCCTTGCTATCTCTGAAACACACAGATCCTACATATCTTAGCTTAAATGAAGGACTGAAACTGCTGCTTCCTTCTTTTTTAGCGGACTCGTTAGTATTCACACTGTGTTCACAGGTTTGGGACAGATTTGTGCATTGTTTGATACATCTGTCTGAGAAGTCTATTGCTGAGAATTCTATTCAAAAGTGGTGCTTCACCTCAGTCATTCTCTTGTACTACCACCTCTCAGGGAAATTGTGTTATTAAGCTACATCACACATCACCTTAGTAATTTATACCAAAGCATGCTTCTGCTTTCAAACTTTTCATGTGGATGAGACAATCTGTCAGAGCAAACAAACTAAGTAAAATTTCTTTTAGCCAAAATGTTTATAGAAATTGTATTTATGAATTTCAGTAAAGGTTGATTTTGCCCCAGCTACTGATTGTACTTTATTCTGTGGTTGTGCATCATAGTCCAATCTTTATTGGATGCCAGTGTATTCCACATTTGATCCTTGAAAAAGTCTAGTATCAACAGATTTCAGGTAAATTCTGGCTTTGTTTTCTTAGCTGAAAATATTTGATAGGCTATCAAGTGAAGAATCCAACTAATTATTATTAAATTAACTTTTGGGTCACTCCTTGAAATGACTCTTCTTAGAGTCTGAAGCAGGATTTGTCCCTTTCTTAAGTGGTTTTAGAAGTGGTGCTGCTTGTTTTATATATTAGTCTTGCCCAAGCCCTTGCAATTCTACACTTGCTAAAACTACTTCTAATTCTTGGACTGAATAGTTTCAGAAATGTACTTCCTCTTGATTGTCAGGGTTTTCATTTGTTCCTTTGTTCGTTCTGTTTCCTGTATAAGTGGCACAGTTAAAGTGAATACAAGAGGGCAGTGGTAAAGCTTAGCTAGGGAGGATTGCAATGAAGAAAAATTAACCTTTGTGAATAAGGGCTTAGAATGGCTTTCATAAGGGTAATTTCCTAATGGCTAAACAAGATTTACTGCCATCTGTGACTGCTAGTGATGTGGATAAAGAAGGGATATCCCTTCTTTATTTTGAAAGGTTTTAAAACACTAGTGGTTCTTGTTTAAGAGCACTATTTTCATTAAAGTAGAGTTTTATCAGTTGTTTGCTTCATTTGGCCTCTGGTATCAACTTTGGTATCCATCTGTTGAAATAGTGCTTCTACCTGTTAAGTCCTCCTGTAGTGAGTTTAACACAGCCTTTTGCCTGGAGGCAGTATTTCAAACAGGTGTTCCTGTTTGTGCCACTGTTGTCATTCTCCCTTTCTGCCACTTTATTCAGTGTATTTCTGTTTCACCTTTGCATGGGTTGAAGTGTATAATGGCTATTCTTGGTATTAAGGTTAAGGTGCGCTGTCTGTTTTCATACATTACTATCATCCATTTCTTCTGCCTCTGGCAACTGTTTTCTAATGCAAAGAGACTATAAACCTGTCTTTAACATGACTCAGCTTTCTTCTCTTTGAAAGAACTTGGAATAAATCC
The DNA here is from genome assembly GCF_019238085.1 of Lagopus leucura. NCBI lineage: Eukaryota > Metazoa > Chordata > Aves > Galliformes > Phasianidae > Lagopus > Lagopus leucura. The sequence continues at coordinate 566,496 of NW_024962272.1, forward strand.
TGTGTATGTTTGGATCTTAAAATTGACGGGACTGTAGGTAGTTACCAGAGTTTGTTTACCTGCTTAAGAATTACTATATGAGGAGCAGGGCGTTCAGTAGTTTGTACAGCAAAGATGTCTTGTATTGGTATAAAGTAAAAGCTTGCAATTTCTTGTTAATGTCTTCATTTTGTACTTTCTTGTGCGGTGAAGCTTATAGCTTAATGTCAAGGAGACAGTTCTTTCACTGCAAGTCAGGTCTGTTTCTTGTCTATCTGGGGTGTGTGTTGGATGTTTATGACCTGGTGGAATTTTCATGGATGTCTTGTCTTTGGTGTTGTAAAGAGCCTGTCAGATAAGCACCGTGAAGCAGGATTATCAGTGAGTTAACGTGCCCAATTTTGTTAAGGTAGTTTAGGTGGTCAGATAGCAGTTACAACTGGTAATGATTCCTGTAAGCTTTATTAAGTTCCTTGTTCTATGCGGGCAGAACTTAGAGTACTTCCAGCTACAGGTGTGTGAAAACTGGTTTTTATATCATCAGTTAATGTTTTGGTCTTGTTAAAATAGACCTGGTTATTGGTGACGGGTGATGATTTTATTGGTTAACAGATGTTATACAACTATGTTCTTCAAACAGAAGTTGTTTTGTTTACAGCTTTGGTTGTCTGATGGATTTTGAAGATAGATCTACTAATTACATTAGCATTTGCTGCTCTTTCTGTGCACCGTCTTTCAGTGGGTTTCTCAGACTTATCTTGTTGCACTTAATATTTTTTGGTCTGAAGAGAATGCTGCAATCTGTGAGGGATCTTCATCATTAATGCTGTAGAAAGCTGTTAGATGATGTTAACCATCAGAGACTCTCTACAGAGAGCCACAGCTTGCTTGTGCTTCCTTTTTTTTTTTTTTTTTTTTTTTAATTGTAATTTTGCAAGATTTATTTTAGGACCTGTAGATATTTATGCCACTAGCTGGAAAATCAAAGGGTACAGCAATTTCCAATTGTCACGGTTGGATGATGGTAATTTGAAAATCTGCTGCAAGACTGCTAAGGCAGGGTTAAAGTTGCAGTATTCTTTGAAGTCTGATTACTCCTGAGTTGATTACAGCCTGCTTGATGGTAAAGGCACACAGGAATGTGCTATTACCATACCTGTAAGTAAGCGTCGCTCAGGACTTAACTCTCATTAGTCATTTAGTTTTCTACAAACTGTGTAAAATGTCATAAAAATGAAGTGAACTGTGAAAAATACCGTAATAATTTTAGATTCGTAGATCATAAATGGTGTCCACGAAAATACGAGTGTGTGTGTGGTAGCCTGTAATTGTAAGGGACTAATCTCAGTCATCTGGGACTGAGCTGGGCTCCTGTGTTTCTAAATGGAAATAGGGCTAATACAGTTGTGTCAGTCTGTCAGTGGTAGCTTCCCTTTTGAATGGGAAGGCTTGTTTAATAGTTCTAAAATGCCTTGACCTACCAAGTCAGTATTCAAGATTTAATTTTTGTTTTGCTTCTGTTTGAGAAGCATTTGTGAGATTGTCTCTAAGATTCTTTGCTTTTGAAGTGTTTGAGTTATGTTAGGAGCGTAGGTATGTCATGCTGGCTGAAGCGGATGTAAAAATACACACTTGGGCAACAAATTTCAATTTGGACAGGGAAATGATGCATAATGAAAGGGTAGTTAAGAAGGAGGAAGATGGGGTAATCCTGCTGGAAATAATTTCTTTAAAATGCTTACTAGTTCCCTAGGTCTCAACCTGCCTAAATAAAATAATGAAGGGATAAAATGAATAAATATTTTCTTGTTGTAAAATCTTTGAACATTCTATAAGTGTAGGAAAAAAAGGCATTTCAGGTATTGTCAACTAGATTACTAATTTATTTGATTCTTCTATGTGCCCTGTTTATTCAAGACTAATCGGGATTGCAGACAATAAGAGAAGTTGTCACAGAGTGCTGTATGAGGAGTAACAGTTCCCGTAGAAGTTTAAAGGTTTTACTGATCCTTTTTAGAAGGAGAGGGGACAATTTTAAAAAAGGCAAAAAAAAAAAAGAAAAAGGCAAAAAAACCACAGCACATTGCATCTGAAAGATTGTGAAAGGCTGGCACTTCAAAACGCTCTGTCTTGCTGCACGCGTTATCCATACTAACTGTGTCTTGCATATTTCAGGCAAGTTTCTTTGCTTATGGATAGTCCAGGCTATTGTTAACCTGTTAAAAAATAACACATTTATACACAGTTCTACATTTTCTTCAAGAGTGTGTATGTATGCATAGGTATATTAAGAAAAAATTTCATAGTGGTGTAATTAAAAGTCAGGAATTTTAGTAATTCTGTATGCCTTCAAAGAAATGTCCTAGACAGATTGAGATTCTTGTAAACTTTGTTATGGGTAGCTTAATCTTGAATTATCAAAGTTATAACTTCAGGCTGTTGGAGAGCACAGAACATTTTGAGAAAGTTACAAGGTAAAGAGCCACATCATTTCTTGTTTTAAGAACAACCTTTTCAGGGACATAAAAACTACAACACTTTCTCCTTTAAAGTGCCTTCTTAGCTGAAGAGACAGTGAAATAATAGTCTAAACTTGCTATTGCTTTCTTAACAAATGGTTTGAAGTTGAGACTTAATAGCTTTATTTACAAAATATTTATTTGCACACTTCACCTTGAAATGTAATAGTCTGGGATTTAATAGATGACAGTTATCATACTGCAACTTGTTGATAAATTGAATTTTGGAGACAAAAAGACACTCTTCAAGCATTGAGAGTTATTCTTTTCAGAAGAGGTGGCTACTTCTTCCTCTTACCTCATTTCCCAGGTGTGCAATGCCTGATAGTTCAGTGTTGTAGAATGTATTGGTTGTATGGCTGTAAAATGTTCTTGCCTCCTGATGTATTTAAAAGACTAATCCTCAGTACTGTTCATCCTCTCAAATGAGTTTGGCTGGTGGCTGCGCAGAATGGCAGAGTAAGGTAGAGAAGCACTTCTTTTTCGTTTTGTTTCAGTTATTTTATGTTTCCAGTTTCAGTTGTTCTAGCAACACTTGGGGAGAGGCTTGAAGGATACACTGAAAGTTCTCAGTGAATTGAAAAGTCTTGTTTATGTTCTGATGTGAAACTCATGTTTCTTAGTATTTGTATGCCTTAGGAATGAGTGGATACCAAGAAATACCTGAATTTTTACTTCACTGGTAATGAAGTAAATCAGAGGTAAGCCTTGTTATGCTGATAGTACTATCTAGTTAGAAATATTACCAGGAAAACTAAATTAAAGGGAAAGTTATGAGGGAGTGTGCCTTGGTAGTGAATACAAGACTTCCAGTGAGCAGTACTCAGTGTAACATCAGTGTTTGGATAATACTTACTGCTACTGTGTTTGCTTTTTCAAATATTAGGTGCTGAGTGTAGTGAAAAAATGGAAAGACAAGAAATGTCTATAATGTTTAAAGGTTGAATTGTGTCAAATGATCATTAAAACTTCAGCAAACTTAAAGTAGTCTAATTAGAACATAGCTGTGAAACTGCTTCTGTTTTTATTTGAGAATCACATCGCAGGATTTTATAGGTAATGCAGTAAGTGAGAAAATAATCTTTCTAAGCATTCCTGTCTATCACTTGTTGATTGCAGTTCTTGGAATGAGTTCTTCATTTCTTTGTTGAGGTTTGTTAAAGGCTTGAATAAATATTAATTGTCTTTTGGTTTATCTCCATACACCTACAATACCAGAAAGTAGACATACGTAGTTACATATTATTCTTGCATAAGTTAAAACTTCATCTTTTGCATAATGTGTCTTATGCAAGTAAGACTTCTCAACTTCTAGAAAGTTAGCATGGAGAGCGTGGAGTGAATGGCACTTTCTAATGTTGGGTGTGATTTTTTTATTTTATTTTATTTTTTTTTTTTTTCCTACCGAAATAAACTGTGGCATTTGTTACATTGAGGTTCCAAAATTATTGTAGAAGTACTCATTGCTTATTACTCAGTATAATGAGGAGTAATGTTGCTGTGCTTAACGTATTTGCGTGTGTGATTTTGAGCTAAACTCAAAATGCTGTTTCATCTGTTTAGTTTGGGGTATGAATTATGGACAGATGTCAAATATCTGTTAGGATTTAGCAAAGGCTGCTTTGTCAGAGCCTTTTGGTGTGCAGAGGCACAGCAGCAAAACTTTCTGTGTATGGTACCTGATGGAGAAGAGTATGAAATCTGACAAGGAAAAATCTTACCTGTTCATAAACGGTCCTTCAAAAGGAAGATTTGCAAGCTTAAGTTTCTGTTCAGCTAGTGAGTAAAAAATGAGTGAAAAATTCCCCCAGTGAAGATTCTACCTTTTACTTGCTTTGGAAAGCAGTAGGTTTCTGTCTGTAAATGGGGACGATAGATTGTATCTTCTGTATCTTATTTTATTAATGATGGATTAGCAATCTTCTTTATGTGGGTTCTTTATATACTTCCAAGAGCAGAGTTGGAGTAATTAACAATGGAAATCTTTGAAGCTCTCAAACAGAAGGAAGCTTTTTGTTCTGAGTTTTCTTGGGTACAAAGATGACACAAAGCAGAGTTTGGCACAAAATAATTTTTGATGATTAAATTACAATTATTTGTTCAAAGACCTTTCTGGAAGAACAGACACCAAAAAATCTTAATTTTAGAAGAGAATAGATTTTTTTTTTTTAAGTCAAAATTCCTATGAATGCATGTTGTTGTGAATTACATTTCTTTGTTTATTTTTTCAGTAGTGACACTGGAATTTTTTAACGTTATTTTTATAATCTCATGGGTACTTCTTGCTTATTTTTGTGTACCTAAGCATTGTCTAATTTATAATTCTTTACTTTTCTAATATTTAAGACCTATTTTCATTTCTCAGTTCAAGTGCATCGTCTTTTCATTTATTTACAGTTATCTTCAAACTTTAGGAAGGGTTTGTTATGATTTGAATGAACCAGTAGCTCAAGCTTAGCTGTCCGTAGATTTCAGTTGCCTGTTCTACTATAATGCCTTGCCATTATGTAAGTCCTTCAGTAAAACAGACATCACCTCATTGTTGCTTTGTGTATTGCTGTAGGTGAGTTTCTTGCTTTTTTTTTCGGAGGATAGTACAGTACTGCAATATGAGCATTGTGCAGCTGTAGAATAGTTCTTCTAACGGACAGCTGCAGCACAAAAGTGCATACTAACAGCGGCTTTGCAGTACCCTCAAACTGAAGCCAGAGTGTTGCAAATTTGAAAAGTTAGATCGTATGAGGCTGTTACTCGAATGGTGACTCTATCTCAATCACCTGTCTCTGCGTGATATAATTTCCATTATGCAGGTTTTGATAATTAGGGTCTGAAAGTGTTGTAGTAGCAGACTGGTGTGTTAAATTTAGAAGAAAATGTTGAACAAACGAAAATAAATGTACACAATTGGCCTCACTGTGGCCTTCCAGATTTAAAAGGAGTGTATAAACAGGATGGCGATTGACTGTTTATGAGGGTAGATAGTGATGGGACAAGGAGAAATGGTTTTAAACTAAGACGGGAGGTCTAGGTTAGATATTAGGAGGAAGCTTTTCTCACGCAGGGTGGTGATGCACTGGAACAGGTTGCCCAAGGAGGGCATTTTTTTTTTTTTTTTTTTTTTTAGCTTATGTGCAGTATCACTAAACAACTTCACCATTTTAGTCTAGCACTTTTTTTTGTAGCAGGCCATCTATTTTCTGCTAGCAGTGTTTTCTTAAAGTCGTTATTGTGCTGTATTTATAGCATATGTGAAAATCCTACAAGTACTGCTAATGTTGAAGAATTACCACACAATTGTGAAGGCTATATTGTTAGACTGAAAAGTTAACATCTTAGATCTTAGAAAGTTTGTGGTTTTTTTCTTGAGTATTCTTTTTTTCTTTTAGCTGTATTGCTCATATCACCTTTAACTTTACTAAATGAGTTTCAGTTTGGGATGAAATTGGAGCTCTTCAGATGTTATTCAGATGTTATTCATTCAGATGTTATTCATAATTGTTTGATTTTGTTTTTGTACTGATTGCTTATGTCTTCTTGTGCTACTGTGGCATCAGTTGTAAAATCTAATAACTTGCAGATAATATTGTCTAAAAATCTGCCTTAAAAAAGAAATCTTAACTGAAAAATAACAAATCGATCAAAATTTCTTAGTTGTGATTTAGTGAACCATTTGTCTTTACTTTCTTTGCTTAAAGCACTGGGTTCCTCACTGCATCTTTTCAAAATAAGTTGTCAAAAAAAAAAATAATCTCCCATTTATTTTACTAGATTTTTCCTTTTATAATTAAGAGAGAAATGTTTTCTGTTCTAGAGATTTTAGCTTTACTGTATTTTATTCTCTAATAGATTTTGTAGATAACTATTTTTTAAACATGTTCATAGGATGTGTACTTGAGCTAGATCCATCACGTGAATTTGATAAGCTGTATTGGTAGGGTTAGACTTCTTAAAAGATCTGTCCTAAATATGATGCTGTAGTGGAAATGTAATGAGTGCATGAAGGCAGAGTTAAATTAAAAATGTTCCATGCTGAAAATAATTAATCTTTAGTACCTTGTTACTCTGATTTACTTACAATATGGACCACACTGAGACCAAATCTGGGTTATGTCTGTGCCAAAACTTGGAACTGATTGTGTTCTAAATGAAAACAATCATCCATTTATGGTGTTGTTTTTTGTTTTTTTTTTTTAAATAATCTGAGATGGGAAGAACAGTCTCATAAATACAATCCACTACTTGATTAATTTTAATTAATCTTGCATTTTGAAAAGGATATTAGATTAGATTTTTGTCAAGTTTTTTATATGTCCATAAGATATTTTTAAAAATCATGCTTTCCTGAAGTGTTATCTGTGGCTTGTAAGTTATTGGTACAGAAAGAGTAATCGCTGCTGTTCTTGGTTTCACTTTTGAAGGTACCCAGAGAGTGGCATAGTAGAAATGGACATCAATAATCTTCGACCCCGAGCAAGAACGATTCTGAAGTGGAGTGAATTAAAAGTGGGTGACGTGGTGATGGTTAACTACAATGTTGAGACTCCAGAAGAAAGAGGATTTTGGTTTGATGCAGAAATTACCTCTTTGAGAGAAATCTCAAGGACTAACAAAGAGGTTCATGCTAAAATTCTGCTGGGGTAAGATTGATCAACTCATAAGATCTTTACATGCCATATAAATTATCTTTCTGTCTACTAGTCATCACCAGATTAAAATTAATGTGACACTTCAATCCCACAGCTGTCTGAGTCATGGAATTGCTGTGCACAGTTTTTAATTGTGCAAACTGTAAGTTGTAATTTCTGCATTTCATGCAATTGCTGAAGGTAATTACAGGGTTTTATGTAATACAAGATTTCACCTGATCTAAATGTTTTTATTTGTATTTATATGTTTATATTTAGTTAATTATAAATCTATAGTAATTTATATAATTTCATTCGAAGCTGAAACGTCAGTTTTCAGAAATTTCTGAGAAGTTTGAGAGCTTGTAGGTATCATTAGAAGTTAATTATCTATGACAATCTGAGTAGGTCACTGAACTGGCTGGTTAGTATTTTGATGAATAAAAAAATTGTGATGCAGATACTATTGCTTATGACAGGTAAAATATGGAACTGTGGATTTGCAAGTTGCACTAATTCTCGAGTGGCTCAACTTACCAGAATATTTTTGCTTTGGTTTGGTTTTTCTATTTGATTTCTAAAAACTTGTGTATGGTTCTTTGGGAACAGTGTTTTCTACAGGAATTTGTCTGATGCAACTTTCAGTAAGCTGTTTGATTGCCTTCTTAGGGGTGAAGAGATGGCAGTCTTTATTGTCTTCTTGAAGAGTTCAGTATAATCTTCCTCTCCCACTAGTTTTTCTTGCACCTCTAACATTCTCCTTTTTGGCATAAAAGAACTGAAGACAGTTGGATCCAGTCTGCTACCCCATTCTTCCAGAAGAGGGATATGTGTATTTTAGGGGATGCTTACGTGCTAAGGTTTAAACTACTCTTAAAATTAAACTCAATCTGAAGTGATATGTCTTTTTTTACTTATGCAATGATTGGTTTAATGGTGACGTGTGCCACATAATACTCAGTGAGTAGTGTCATTAGTCTGGGAGTATATTATTTAACTGAAATAGACTAATATATAAGTATTCTTCATTATGAAAAAGGAGAATTATTCTATCTGTAGGACACATTTAGTTGGAATGAAGACACAGACCTGTGATTAGGTGCAATTCAGTATTTCATTTTAAATGCAGTCATAAGTAGTACTGGGAAATTAAAAGGATGTTGACTTGGTTTATCATAGAAGTAGATTAAAATTGTCTTGGTGAATGTTATCTAATTTTAGAGCAATGGGAGTTTCATGGAATCAGTTTATTACAATCTTCTTGTGTTAAGTGAAGTTGGCATGAGGACATGCTTTGGAGACTAAAATGGGGAAAAAATATACAAATATAAAGCAAGAAATTGAATAGATATTAGTCATTAACTTGGCAAAAGAGAAGAGATTAAAAACTTCAGTCCAGACTTGAAAGATGAAGGTTTCCATTATAATGCATTTAATAGTTGTATGACATACAGTGAATTGCAGAAATTAACTTCGTCCTCTACGTCAGAACTGTATGAATTTACCTGAAGTGTAGATGTATACTGAGAGTTATTTAAAACTGTTGTCTGCAGGGGTTCTTCCAAAGCTTTTCCCACGTAGTAAAATAGGATAATCAAAACATACTTTATATTGGCTAATGCAAGTACCAATTTAAACTGATACTGAAGGAAAAGAAATTTGCTCATGTTGATTGGACCTTGACAAAATAGCCTTTTAAGAATCTAAGATGACAGTTATCTTCAAATTTGAAGGTGATCATTATAGATGAAGTACTGTGGGATTCCCCATAGTACTGACGTTTCACTATCCCCTCAAACCAAGAAAAAGACTCAGAGTTGGCAAATACTTTATTTGTAAATGATGAACTTAAGTCTGTCTTCTAAATAGAATCTTAATCTTGTGAATCTTCTTCCTGATTAAGAATGTATTTAAATTTTGATGGATTGTATATGAAACTAATCAAATGCAGTTTGCAGAAAGTATTTGCAATCTGAATCTTTTTTGTAATTCATCAAGGAGTAATTCCTTATCCACCTGCGTTACATAAATAATTCCTCTCAATTAACAGTAGGTCCTCTCATTTAAAAGTAAACGTACAAGATAAATGTGCTAGTGTTTATACTGATAAACTTTACTCAGTTTACATTTCGCGTGTGTTGGTTTGCAAAATAAAAATTGGTCTGTTTTTTATATTGTTAATATAACATTGCCATTGGTACTTAACATTAGTGGTTATTTTAAATAAAGGTCTAATCTGTTACAAATACTTTATGAATATATATTAGTCATGAATTGATGATATGCTAGTGGCTAATTCTTTGTGCGCTACTTAAGAACAACCTTAGTAGATAGTAAAAAGAGGCAGTGATCTTACAGATGCTTCAGGCATATTCCATAGCCACGACTTCTTCCCCTTTCTTTCTGGTGTTATATTAAAGGGGCTCTGTGTAAAATAACCTGTTTTGTACAGAATTGTTTAAGATTTAATACATTAATGTTGATTGCTTATGACAAAGATTTCGTGAAGCTATTGGCTCAGTGACAGGAAATAACAAAAATGTGTGTTGTTTGTGTTATTGCTTTGGGGATGGTAAGAACGTACTATGAATTCTTGCTTTTTACTGTATTTGTTGATATGCATGTTTCTTGGGTATTACTTTTAGTCATGTCTCGTTCGTAACCTAAAGGAAATGTCCTGTACAGTTTGTCATCATTAGTTCATGTTTTGGGAAACAGATGAGTATTAGAGAACATTATTAAAGAAAAGTGAGACTGAAAAAAAGATTACCAAAGATTTAACCATGGAGTAGTTTTCATTTGTACTGTATCTGCATTGCAACTAGAATTTGTAATTATAGGATGCTTGAGACCTTTCCAAATTGGACTGAATGCATCTTAGATAGAAATATGTGGGAAACTGTGGTTCTGTGTGTACCAAAAGTAGACCTGGGTCCATGAGTCTTCCTTGAGTGTGCACTTGCAGGTCAGAATGTTCTGTGTGTGGTACTTCAAAACTGATTTGAATTCAGTTTGCAGTATGTACCACAGTTCTTGAAAATTTTATGCTACTTATGCAGACTGCACTGTTCCAACACCTTGTTCTGCTTTCAAACATTTTTTCCCATTTATATTTAATTTCTGGTTTTGAAGTCATAGTACTTGTTTTTCTGGCTTCACAGGCGTACGGAACTTAAACATATTATTACAGAACAGTGAACCAACAGTGAAACAAGCTTTGCATACTCTCCTGGCTGAAACAAGCTTTGCATACTCTTCTGGCTGATATCAAGAAATTTTGTGTCCAGAAATAATAATAATAATAAAAGATTATTGGCAGTTGCACCTCTTTTTTTAACATTCACGAAGTGCATTACTGTTATTTTTCTATCCTTATTATGTATTATGATAATCAACATGTCACAGTTGTTGTCTTATCTGATTGATTTGCAGTAGAGTAGTTGTTGATATCAAGTATTTCTTTAGACCTGCATTTTCATTCTGTATAGTTTATCATTTTGTGATATGTTTCTCTACCCAAAATAATTTGCTGTTTTATTTGTTTAATTTAATATCTCTGATTAATGTTGGTTGGAATACATTGTTTTGTTTATGTGTGGAATATTGACAAGATTTATTTATAGCTGTTTTTTCAGAATAGCTTTTATAGGTATCAACGGGTATCCTGGTAATAAGATACTTGGTAAGAAGAACTTGCAGGTTTCTTGCAGACATAAAAATGGCCTGTTTCTTTAAATGACAAAACTGTGAAAGAGTGAATAAATGTCTCACTCTTTCCCCTCCTACTTATGACTGCAGTGCAACTGTTGTCTTCTAAAGAAGAGACCTTTATGAGTTAGCACAGTAGGAACTTCTCAGTACTCTTGGTAAAGGGAAAAAATGTTTGAAGGACAGATCTTGTTAAATGAAAGGAGTAGGCCTATCCTGTGAATCAAAATCTTGCAACACTAGTTGTGCAACTAGCCAGAAATTTGACTTTTGATACCATGGGACCCATATCAGAATCTCATATTTGAATCTTTAGCTGAAAGCATTTGATCCTCAAGTGCAATTGAGTGCATCTACACCAACAGGCTGATAAACCTGGTGAGTAATGTTTGAGGTAACGAAGAGGGTTTATGATCCCATCTTAAAGGGGTATTGGTATGTACGTGGAAAATACAGGGCACTGGTATGGAGATAAGAGTGATGTTGATATTGCTAAAGAGTTGATTCATCTCAAATGCATGTATGCAAATATTGTATATACAGGGGATCAGGGGATGTTCAGTGGGATAACAGTGGCTGAGAGGCTGTTAGTCGGGATTACTGGTCAAAAAGGATGACAGTATTGTAGTAATTGACCTGATCAGGCTGAGAAAGTGCACAAAGCCTCATTTAACATTGTCTGAATGACAAGGTACCACTTCAGATGAGAGATTTAAAATTCCTGGACACCTGCTGGCAGGACAACACATTGGAATGTGAGCAGTCAAGAGAATTTCTGGATAATGTCAGAGAACTACATCTTACAGATAGTGGATAGGTCAACTGATGATACACAGCTGGGTCTGCTGTTTATTAACAAGCTGTCTGGAGATAAGATGATTAATGGTAACCTTGGCTACACCGATCATTAAATGTATCAAGATCTTGGTGGAAATGAGGAAGGAGTATCAGAGTACAGGCTCCCTCCTTCAATAGAGAAAACATCAATTTCTTTCTGAAAACTGACATAACTGGGGATTTTGAACATATAAAGATGCTAAATGAACACAAGCTTATCTGGAGTTAATACTTGTATGGGATATCAGTGGCAGCACAAAGAACTTTTACCACTGCGTTAACAGTAGCAGGCTGAGTAAGGAAGTATGGATGTGTTTGTAAATAGGATATATGATTCAGTATGACAGTGATAATATATAAAACATATTTATATTATATATGTTTATATATATATATATTTATATATGGTTTTTATATATTTGTATTATATATGTATATATATATATGTATATACAAAACAGCAGACACTGCCTTCATTGTCTCAGTCTTCACCAACAAGATGTTTCTGATAACTCTGCCTAGTAAAATCATTCAAGAAGATAACTACCAGCAATGGACGAGGACTAAATCAAGCATCGCTTGCTAGAACGTGACCAGTGCAAATCCTTGGAACCAGATTGGTTGAATTTGGCAATGCCAAAGGAGCTGTCTGGTGCTTTAGTGACATTGCTTTCTAGTATCTTTGGAAAGTCTTGCTGGAAATCAGATAGAGCCCTTTTCAGTGGCAAGAGGACAAACAACCACCTTCAAAGAATGCCTAAATGGAGTTACAAGCCAACCAACCTCACTTAAGTCTAGGAAAAACTATGGGATGGTCTAGTTGGAAACGCTTGACATTTTAAGTGGCTAAGATAGACTTTTTTTTCCCCACATGCAAATCATGCCTTGTGAGCCTCACTGCCTTTGTGACTAAATGAGTAAGTTCCATATCTAGGTGGAAAGCAACACATGTAATCTACTTCAGCATTAGCAAGTGATTCAGCTGTGTTCCACAATATTTTGCCCAAATTAGGGTGACGCTATCAGGGTGGATGGACAGCCAGATGGTTCTTAAAAAGATCAGTCTCAGAGAACAGCGGTTAATGAGTTGTACAAAACCTGCTAAGTGTTAAGTGAAGAACTGAAGATGTACATACCATACAATATCTTTAATAGTGGCTTGGTAAAGGCAAGACTATGCACTCTCACTTGCATTGAAGGAGACACCAAATTGTTGGAGTCTGCTGGATGCAGCTGAAGATTGTACTGCAAGTCTGAGAAACTTGAATAGGCATGAGGAAGAGCCTTACAAAATTCAGCAAGGATAAATGCAGTGTCCTGCTGGACCTGCAAAGGCAGAGCTTCTTGCTGCTGTGCAGGTTAAAACTGGACTGGCTAGGAAGCAACTTTGCTGAAAAGAACTTGTGGTTCTTGGTAGATGGTTTGGGGAGCCCAATAATACATGTTTGGTAGAGTAGAGATGATGGACTAAAATCACGAGTGAGGTACACTGGCTAAAACATTAATTTAAAAACAAACAAACAAAACCCACCCAAATCATACTCTTAAGTAGGAAGTGTTAAATGTTAGAACATTTTTTTGTTTCATTACCATAAAATAAAAGCATCTTCAGTAACTGTAATGTTCTCCTTTTTCTAATAAACATGTGGACTTGGAACCACTGAGTCTTTTGACTTCTTAGGAGGTGATTTTAGGAGCATTTTGCAATTTAACTGTCTTCTCACTGAGGAAAGTAACAGAAGAAAGTGGAAGAATAAATGTCAGTGCAAAAAAAAAAAGTGACCACCATATCAGGAAAAACAGTATGAAAAATAATAGAGGAAGGGATTGTACTGGAATATATGCATATACCTATCATCGTCCAGGCATGTCGCTGCATTGTAGAAGACCACCATGCTAGATAAACATGATTTCCCCTTTGAAAATAAATGCTGACAATTCTCAGTCACCTTCTTGTCCTTAAATCTGAAAATGATTTCCAGGGTTATTTGCTCCTCTAACTTCCTGGGGATGAAGGCAAGGTTCACCAGCCTGTCAGCAGATCTTCCTTCCTGAAGATGAGTGACGCTTACTCTCTTCTGGTTTGCAGGAGCATGTCCTGGTTGTCATGACCTCTCAAAGATGACCAAAAAGTGATGCTGCACAGACAAAAAGCAGCTCTCTCAGAGTTTGTGTGTGCAACCTATTAGATTCCATAGGCTATTCTATGTCCAGTTTAAGTGCTCCATAACCTTCACTGATAGGAGGTCATCTTTGTTCTAGGTGTTTCTTCTGATCCCAAGCACTAGGGATTACTGAAGACAGTTCTACCTAATAAACACTGAGGTAAAGAAGGCACTGAGTACATTTGCCCTTTTTTTTTTTTTTTTTTTTTTTCCCCCACCACCATGAACTTCACACACACACACAACTTTAGCACAGAGCACACTTTTTCCGTAGTGTTTGCCATTTTCATACTGGTAGAATCTTTCCTTGTTGCCCTTTGTATTCCTTGTGAGATTCAGCATGAAGTAGATTTTCCCAGCCCTATGCAATTGGACAGCAACTCTCTGCTTCCCTACATTAGCTATCCTTCTTTCATTTCTTATCTTCTTTCTTTTTATGTGTGGCTTTAGCTCTTTGATCATCATTGCAGGCCTCCTGATGCCTTTAATTTCCTGTATATAGTGATGAACATTTCTTGAGATTGGAGGATATGATCCTTGAATATAAAGAGCTGTATCTTGTAGGATTTTTCCAAGCACATATCTGAAGAGATCGTAGCATGCTCTCCAAAATCCAGTATTGCTGAATTTTGTTACTCCACTTTAAGGATCTTTTGTCAAATTATCATCACTGTAGCCAGAGCTGGCCTTGACTTTTTTATCTGTTGACCAGTTCTTCTGTTTATTATCAGGCCTAGACACATCTCTTCGATCACCTACATCAAAGTTGTCAGTACACTCCAGATATTTCTTAGGTTGTGTGTGTTCTACCACTATCAGGGTGCTTTAAGTTCAGACCCCGTGGATGTGGTACTTCTGTTTGCCTGAAGAAAGCCTCAAATGTTTACTCCCACTTCAAGCATACATAGCAGATACTCACTGCAGCATTGCTATGTTGTTCTGTCTGCTAATCATGACCCATAACTCTCAACTGCCTACTGATCTGTTATTGCATAAAGTTCAGCTTCCCTCCCTCCCTTTCTAGCCTGCCCTTCCTGAGGAGTGTGTATCTGTTCATCACAGTACTCCTCTCACAGGAGTTATTCCACCTTGCTTCCATCTTCCCAGTGAGATTGTAACTGTGATAATTACAAGACTTTTGTAATTTTCCCTGTTTGTTCCCCGTGCTGCGTGCATTAGCATAGTCATTTTCAAGGAAGCACCCAAGTGTGCTGATTCCCCAGGAAGGGCAAAAGAGCTCTCTCCATAAGACTAGTCTGCTGGCATTTCCTTCTTTCAATATCTACCCTTGAAGTGATTGCACTTCAGCCTTGATTTGTTAATTGCTGTGTTCCTGCTGATCGTACCATATTGTTTGCTTGCTTACCTCCTTCACAGCTTCCTCACTTGTTTGTTGAAGGAATTTAACAGTTTTACCCAGAAGTTACATGCTTGCCTAAAAATGAGTAATAATGCTGTGATCACCAAATCCAAACAATACGCAGAAGAACTAAAAACACTATACTTCCATTGTGCAATAGCTGTTAGATACTTAAATGGTGGATTTAATGTTGTGTGTAATGGAATTTGCCATCATGGCACAATTACCTGATTTAATTTGTGTAAAGAAAGTTGAGCAGTGGGAAGTATGAGGACCATCTATAATGAAGGACCCTCTAAATGCCCAATTAATTATGAATTTCTGTCAGTCTGCATACTTTCTAATTTTCAGGAGTTCTTGGTGATAAGAAATTTGTCCTGTTTTGAGAGGAAAGATCCCTGGATGTCTTTTTTTTTTTTTTTTTCCTTAAACTAATGCTGTCATGTATATTTAAAACACAAGAATCATTAGTCATTGATTTTTTGAAGGCTGGGAATGTGTTTTTGGCCTAGTCCACAAGCAGTTCTCATTTGCCTTTAGATCAGTATTTGTTTTTTTTTTTCTTACTGTTTTAAAGTGGGTCCCTTGAATTCTCCACCATCTCTTTCACTCTTTTTTCCTTCCTCCCTCCCTTCCTTCCTGTTTCTTTTTCTCTCTTTGTTTCTCTTTTCAAGTACTTTACTTATTTATTTATTTAGTTCTAGTCTTTTTGTTATTGTTCATGTATTTTCAAGATTATTTCTTTGTTAATTGCTTTCTGATAGGCCTATATCCCGATGGATGTTTTTAGTATTAATGGAAGTGCTTCTTGTCTTTCTGAACTGAGATTCTTAGTCTAACTGTGTACAAAATTGATCTTCTGTTATGACTGCATCTAAATTCCTTAGAAGTCTCTGTTTTGTGCCTGCTATCAGGAATGAAAGAAAGCAAAATCTTTGTAATGTCTTCTAGTAACGGTCAACTTTAATTTTGACTGCCTCTTTTTGATGTAAAAGAACTTGTTGATTGGTCCAGATACCCTGAAATGATATTGTGAGCTATCTTTGTGTTGTTCTGTGTCTTGTGATTCAGCCCATGGGCAAATGGAGAACTGGGCTGAGCTTAGGTCATGTCCTGTGATTAAGCACAACTGCTTTATCTTTGTTTTTCGAACATGAAGCCTTTGGGTTTCCATCCCTGTGTATCTTCAACCAGCTCTTCTTTTTTTTCTTGGTACTTTATAGATTTCTGACAGCTGCATGTTTTCACATGGCAATGCAATCTGTGGATGACCATTTAACTGGTAACAAGAGTGGAGTGTTGTAACCCACATCAGGTTCTTTCCCCTCCCATTTTCCGAGCCGGGGGCCTTTCTACAGGTGCTCAGTGCATGTGCGCCTCGTGCAGGTCCCGGCACGTAGGGTGGGACGTGTCCTTCCTCCTTCACTGCCTATTCCTCTGTCTTCTCGATAGGTTTCATGGCTTAGGGCAATCGTGCTCTTAAGCTACTCTGATAAATGGATTATTAGGACTTGCAAATGTGATTTGCTGTCCTTTAAGGCTCGTGCTTTCATGCTTTCAGATATGAACTGTATGTATCATATTTTTCTAATAATCATCTACTTTACAGATCCCTAACTAATGAAGAAGGATAGTCCCTGCAAACAAAGCTTCTCTTTTGTGTAATGACCTATAATGTATTATTTTATAAATGCAAGAAGCATCATGCTTACTTCTGATGTTAAAAAAGTAATTTCCTGGCTGGCTTATGTATGCATTCACAATGTGAATATGAAAGTTTAGTAGTAGGGAGGTAGGTGGGGTTATGAGTGTTCTGTTTTGCTTTGCTTTACTTTATTTTACTTTATTTGTACCTATTAGGTCATAACATTTCTAACAGTAAGGTCTTCTACTAATCCTGAAAAATTGTTTGTATGTATGTATGAGCCATAGTAGTGGCTCATATAATATAAATAAAGCTGAACAAAAGAGCATAGCTGCTACTACTCCGTTTTGTAGCTGTGCACTTATATTTTCATGGTAAGCCAAACGAGGGTGGAATGCTCTGGAATAATATTGATAATACTGTCTGATATTTGTAGTTAGTGCAAAATCAAATAATTTCTTTGTAATTTTGTTCATCTTTGCAAAATTTGGTAAAATCATCACTGCAATATGCAGTCTTTATGTGGAAAGATACTAGTAAGTCATCTTAAAGAAGCCTGTTTAAAAGCAAATCTTTATTCATGTCTGGTGAGCACTGTAATTATGTGGGTATGTTTTAGCCTTTATTTAATTATGCAAACATTGTGTTTGCGGTCTAGCCAAAGTTATAGTTATGTTCTAATGTAAAGCAAGCAGTAGTAATTTTTACATTCTAATCACAGAATTGTAAGGGTTGGAAGGGACCTCTAGGGATCATCGAGTCCAGCCCCCCTGCAAAGCATGCCCCCTTGCAGCAGGCTGCGCAAGTAGGTATCCAGGTGGGTCTTGGGTATCTCCAGAGAAGGAGAATCCACAACCTCCCTGGGCAGCCTGTTCCAGTGCTCCAATATTTGCAATGTTTAAATACATTGAAGTGAATATCGTAAGATGTTTTCCATTGTCAAGAGTATATTTCCATAGAGACTGTTTATTTTAATG
This sequence comes from Lagopus leucura, assembly GCF_019238085.1. Lineage (NCBI taxonomy): Eukaryota > Metazoa > Chordata > Aves > Galliformes > Phasianidae > Lagopus > Lagopus leucura. The sequence goes on from NW_024962272.1 coordinate 584,311, forward strand.
GCACAGACACGGTCCTTTAGCCTAATGATTTTAATGTACTCATAATGCTTTTAAAATAATGACTGTTAAACACTGTTCGTGTGCTCTGCTTATGAGCTCATTTTTTTACTATTTTTATTCAAGTTTGTATTTTGACTTTTAGTGCATGTTGATTTTTTTTTTTTTACTTTTTTTTTTTTTTTTTTTCCTAATTTCAGTATGGTAAAGTTTTAAAGCCAGAAAATTCCAGAGAGAGATGCAGCAATTCTAAATAAATCTCTAAAGCTATAAGAACTGATTGAGTATTTACAGTGTGGTAACTGTCTTCTAGCAGCACTTGCTTTCTTGAGAGTTGACCTTTGAAATATCCAGGATAATGCCCACATAACAAGCTTCTAGTCAACTAAGATATTATATGTCTATTGTGCTTTGCAACTTGAAAGTGTAAACAAAAAGAAGTATGGAGGGGGAAAGAAATGAGAATGTTCAGTTGAGGATTTTTTTTTTTTCCACTATGGCTAATTTGTCAAAAAGGAAATCTTATGTTACCAATTCTGCTGTATTGCAGGGTTTTTTTGGCTCTGGTTTGGCATTTAATTTCTTTAAAGGATTTAGTGTACTTACATGAAGTACAAATGCAATCTCATTTACTATGCTCAGCGTGTAAGATTTTTTACACCCCATTTTTACTGTGGTAAGGTGAAGAACTTAAAACCTTTCTTGTATCAGAATGTTTCTTATGTATGCTTTACAAAATAATGTAATCACAGTTTTACTAGATATTTTAAAGATAAGTTATGCATAGTCTGATCACTGAAGTTCTTGTGCATGTTTTTTGGCAGTGGAATTAGACTTAAGAGCAACGAGCTGAACTGAGCTTTTCAGCTTCGGTAAGGCTAAACCTGAAAGCTATCATTTGTCACAGTGATATCTGAACTTCCTCTCTAGTTCTGCAACTGTGGTGTTTATTGGAACATGCTAGCTTTGTCTAAAACTTTTGATAGTTTTTGCTTGATATTTACCTTATTCAAAGCAGAAAATACCATGTTTTGTCTAGTTCAAATACTAGATACACTTTAGTGGAAACTTAGTCTTAACACCTTAGTCTAGGTGTTTTCTGAAGAGATTTTTTTGCCCTCTAAGATTTGTTCAGTCTGTTAACATCCTAGTGTTTTTTTTTTAATCGTGGATATATGGTGTGCTGCTGCCAAACCACGTGTTAGCTTAAACATTTTTTGTACTGTTTTGCAAGTGCCTTTCTAGAGGTAGAAGTTAAATATGGTTCTGTATTATGTTAATTACAGAAAACAGTATGATGAGCTTCAACACTTCGAAGTTAACATAGTATAGACATGACTTTCAGTAACGATGTTGATGATTAATCTCTTTTCTTTGCATTTAACAGACTTTTTATTATAGTACCTTTTGGTATACTCACATCATTCAGCTAATTTATACATCTCTTACTGACATTTTTGAAGAAAATGGTGTATTAATCTGTGGAGTTAAAAGTAGTTTTCATATTTTAATTGATGTCTGTGTATTTTACTCCTGGTAAATATTCTGCAGAACTCAAGTTTGGCTTGTTCCCCGCAGACACAGATACCAATAGCATGAGCTTCCATAGATTACTACCACAACTTTATGGTGTTCTTCCACCTTTTTTCTTTTCTAAAAACTGTATGCAGCGAAGTACTTATGATGATTTATTCTTTTTTAAGCAACTTTTAAAATTTCTACAGGAAATGCTGCAAGAAAGACGGTAAACTAAAGTAAAACAGTTGTAAACAATAAGACAGTGTAGAGACAGGAAATTAATATTTTATTTCTTTTCTAGTATCTGTTTTGCTTATAATAGTGATAGAATACTAAAGGCAAACAAATAGTAAAGATGAACAACATCTAAAAATAGGAAAAATATGCTCTGAAAATATGTTGATTTTTTTTGTGAAGTGTACTATAATTTAAGACGTGTCTCTGTATGAGTCATATTTGTAGCAGCGATGTTTTGATTTACATTGAGCATCAGAGTAACATTTCTTAACAAATTTGTAACTTATTTAATGCCTTATGCTTCAAGTTTTCAGTAGATACATCTGTACTTGCGTACTGACTAATATCCAATGTATTATTCAATTTTACTTTTATATTACTTTCACTTTACCACGCAGATATGCTTAAATTTTAAGGTATGCTTGTTTTTCATTCTAAGAATACAGATATTTGAATCCATACTCATGGTTTTTTAAACATAACGTTTCATATTATTTAGAATAAAAAAGACATAATTGTGTGCTTAAGTTTTAAAACACATACACTACTTATGTGTTATATTAGAATTGGGAATTAGAGGATTCAAGCTGGATAGTTAAGCAAATAAACAAAGCAAGCAGTGGTATAGATAAGGAATGCCCTAACATAATTAGCTAGGTTAATAGCATTGAAAAGAAGCAGCAGAGCTGCTGGTTTGTTGTTTTTTTGTTTGTTTGTTTGTTTGTTTGTTGTTGTTTGTGCATATATGTATGTTTTTTCGTGGATTTTTAAGTTCTATTTTATTTTATTTTTGTAGTGGTGTGCTGGTTTGTTTGTTTTAAAGAAACTAGGACTAATAAAAGTATAGGGTTGTTAAGAGAATGCTCCCCAGGGCACAAAAAATAAGCAGGGAAACCGTGATGCTCTGAGAAGCTCCATCTGTATTTGTTTGTGTTTTCTGACCAAGATTGTGTACAATTTTTCCTCTTTGTATCTAAATGCATAATTTTTTATAATCGTGAACTTGTGGTTGTGTCCTAGATAATCCAAAGGGATTTTGCACGCTACTGGAGAAGAGTTTCCATTCTCCCTTTCCCTGAAGTGTTGTACTGATCTCCACAGCCTTTTTAAAGGGGTAGTCATTCTCAGAAGTACTCTTATATGCTACAAGGATGATTTTCTAGATAAATAGTTTGTTTTAAACCAAAGCTGGAGATTTTGCTCAAGCAGATCTGCGGATGTGGTGACAGCTGAAGGAATTTAAGTGCTATAATCATTCACAGAATGTGGCATGCTTTGCAATGCCTTCAGGTTCCAACAGAAGCTGGAGTCCAGCCTTTTAGTGTGTGTGTAGTTGGACCATACAGTCTTGTCCAGATTGAGGTGCAGGAAGTTAGCTTTCCTGTGTTTACTACACTGTATAGAAGTACAGATAAATCTTAGGGATATTTCCTACAGTGGATTGAACTGCTTTAAGCAATGCCACCTAGTGTGCAAAAGAAAATTATCTTAAATATCTTATTTTCTTAATCACAAGAACAAACCATTCTCTATCAGACTGATGTCTTTGCATTGATATAGCATTTGTATGTTCTGTTGAAATATCCCCAAACTCCGAAATTTGCTAGTATTTATTGTGTATGCATATGATTTACAATGGGAATTGCTACCCTCCAAGCATTGAAAGGAGTTGAAAGGGTCAAAATAAATGCAGATGCCAAAATGTTGGTACATGTAAAAAGCAATTATAATGAATCAAGACACCATCAAAGTCCTCTTAAACTCTAGTTCCTTGGAGATCTAAACCACTGCAGAGCTTAAGGCCACCACAAAGGGTTTCGTTGCTTGTGGGTTTTTCTCAGGCTTAGTTTTCTTCTGCCTCGGTTAAGTCAGCATGTGGCAGAGTCCAAGAACTGGTGTCAGCACAAGGGAAGTGGTGGGAGCAGACAATGAGATGAGGGAGAGAGCAAAGCCATTCTTTCTTCCCAGAGATGGCCTCTTTTCTGAGAACTCTGGTCTTACTGAAGAAGCAGAGGCACACCCTCAAGCAAAATATTTGGGCAAGTCAAGTCCTAAATTCAAGTTACCACAAACTATTAACAAACAAATAGAAACTTTTTAATAGAGCATCTTAATTTACATTTCCATTGGCTGTTTCATTTGTCTGCTTCAAACTTAGGAGGGCATGAAGGCTTTGAGTCTGCTTTAATAGTAAAAACCACTCTTATGCATCAGTAATAGACAGACAGAAACAGTAGTAAGATTTAGATGTATTTACTTTAATTAGATGCATGTTTTTTGTGGGTAGATATGTACGTAAATTTCTTTCCCACATTGCTTTTAGCAGTAGTAAATGTGTTCCCCCACACATTCAGAGCTGTGAATCTGGTCACAGTCTAGCTGCTTCCATACACCAGACTACCCATCTGGAAGTCTTGGAGATGTTCTGTTATTGTGATTAACCTCATTTACTGTGGACCATAATATCGTTTCCTTACCTGTTTGTAGTCTGATGTAGTTTTCTAGCTAAGAGCTTTTGGTATGAATGCACCACTTGGCTGTCTTCAGAAGGACTTTTAAATTGTCTCTGTGAATATTTCCTACAAATACTCTACAAATAAGGCTTAGAAAATTTGTACAACCTTCAGACATATTCTCAGGGACTTGTGTAGTCTAATTATTTGAAAGAAACAAAACTGGTTGTCTATGCTTGGAGAATTGTCACCAGTGTGGCAATATTTAATCATTATCTTTAATTATTTGTTTTCATTATTTCTGGGTAATGACACAGTGCACTTTAGTTTTGGTTAGCGGAATCTTGCATAACCTATTTCAAATAATGAACTGTGAACAGTGCAATAGTTTGTGTGTTTTGTTTTGTTTTGTTTTTAATTCATAACAAAGCCTTCTAAAAATCTGTATAATCTTAACGCCTGTCTAATTTGGAAATAGGCTGTGTGCTACTGCTTTTATATTATGTCCAGGCATCTAATGTCTCTGTATGGCAGAGAAGAAAAAAATACATTCCTTTTGTTGTAGCATTCTCAATGGATACTTTAACTACAAACATAACAGTTGTGGAAAAACGTTAAACTTTGTAACTTTTGTAATTCAAGTCAGGACATCTGTGGTCTGTATTCCTTTAGTTGTTTTTGTATTTTCAGATTTTGAAGAGATTTGCTGGAACAAAGAGTAGGAATATAGCAGTATAAGCTAGACTACTTTTTGAAGAGAAGTTCAGCAAAACCTGAATCTCCTTCAGATCTTGTTTTAATAACTGAGTATCGCTCTCTACAAGAAATGAAGCTGTCCAGCAAGCAAATTCCTTTCTGTTTTATGAAACTGATAATGACACATGATTCAGTGCAGTTAGGATGTGCTCTGTAATAAATTCTTCCAGTCTGGATTATAGTGAAAATTAGCAATCAGCTCTAAATTATTTAGTACACTGAAGAATGCACAGTGTCATCAGGGGGGAGGAAAAGGAAACATTTGTAAAGCGTAGGAGTTGTATAACCTTTTCTTTCCTGCTGCATCTATAATTGAATTAGAATTTCATTAAATTCACTGTGAGCAAGTGAACACCTTTACTCTTTGGAGTCATAAATTATTTGCCTGTTGTGGAGACTGCACTGAATTCTGTCATCAATGATTACTGTTGGTAGATAAAATTAAATATCGTTTGCAGGACTAGATTTTAGTTTTCCAAAAATTTTTAGAAGCCTTTTGAAGCTTTCTATTAGTTTACAGTTATCTTTTTTATTGCTTTTCTTACTCTGCGGGTTCCAACTAGCATCTGTTATTGTGTATTGTGAGACATGGTCTTGGTTTATTTCTAACAATATATTTTCATTAAAATGTTTATTATACTTTATTCGAGAGGATATGATTTTTACTCGTCTGCTGCATTCAGCCAACAAAACAGTTTGTGGTTATAGAGATGGAACTGCAGTGTTATGGATGGCTGTCAATAAGGTTGTATTCAGTTATATTCTTGACGTGGCAGCCAGGTAATATGAGGAGAGTGAGCTAGTCTTTTGTTCATGTGAGTGCAACGAGTGTGTGTTTTGGCTTTGGTAGAAGTTAGTATTACATAGAATTTTTGGTGTGAATTGAATCAGCATTGAAAAAAAATACACCAGTGAGATTTTTTGCATTGCTTAGGATTCATAAATTACTGAATCCAGATCTGCGATAATAAATTGAATGTACTTTTATTTTTCAGAGGCCCAGAAGACACGATAAATGATTGTAAAATCCTTTTTATAGAGGAAATGTACAAGATCGAAAAGCCAGGAGCTTACCCATTGACATTTGGTGATGGAGATTTCAAAAGTATGTGTTTCTTTTTTTTTTTCATTATTTGAACAGGCCTAAAAATTGAGTACTTGAATGATGCTTCTTTCAAAATAAGAACTGGAATGCAAAAGTAGTAGTAAATATTTCCATGTGCAGGAAAGCAGTAATGTAATTCTTTTTAGATTTCTGTTCTAAAAATGTATTTACTGTAAGGTGTCTTTTAAAATCTTTGTTCTATGAGTCATGAGCAGGGAAGTGGGAACGTTCCAGACAAGCTGTGTAGAATGAGTTCATAATGATAGTCAAGTTACTAAACAGTTGTTCAGATTACCAGAACTTCTATGACAATTGATATACCATTCAATCTTCTAATAAATCAATAAATGCCAAAGACAGAACTAGTCTGTGATTCTACTCTTTAACCCTGTCATTACATAAGAATTGTTTATAAATAAATGAATAAATAAAGGACTGTATGTCAAAGCTGTTAGTACAGCTGTTAGTGAAAAGAATCAGATATTTAGTATTTGAATGGTTATTTGGCCCAGCAAAACCTTCTGAAAATAACTGCCTTACTTCCTCATCCTCCCCACAACCAAAGGAAGGAGTTGGTAGCATACATAAAACACACCGTGGCATTTTGTCCAAAGTTTAAAAATACATTGTAGTTTAACTATTCACAATAGTGAATGAGACTGAGAGACTGATCTCCACCTTTACTAGTAGATGTTTCTGAATTAAAAAATGAGGTAGTTACATAATATTTTAAATACAGACTCCAGGTGTTTTTCAGAGCTTTTATGGGTAGCTTTGAATGCACAAGAACTAATCTGCTTACTGCTAATTTGCAGTCATCTGAAGAAACAATTTTTTTAGAAAACACGTTCCATTTGAAGTGATACCCTGAAAATACAAATACTAATTTCTGTAAATTAATTTTTCACAACTCTTTTCTTATTACTTGTGATTTACTTTCCTGAAATGGCTCACAAAAAAAAAAAATCGTGTTTATCTTATTAGTAAAATCAAAGGGATTTTGCAACATCTAAAAATGTGTATTTTTATAAATTATATCATGAGAAATTTTACACATATTGCTTTACGTTAACATATTTACTTAGTTTGCAAGTATAATTATTTATGAAACTTTTTAAAAGGCATAATTTTTTTTTGTTCTTCCCACACATATTCTATTTAATTAATTAATTTTGAAATGTATTTATGTGTTAAGGAAATGAATAATTTCTATATTGCTGATTATACAAAATTGGCAAAGTAGGACCATTTGAGTCCTGAGTGGGTATTTATTCGTTTTGTATTCTCTATTTCTTGTGCTGACTTTCGTTTTTATTGCTTCAAATTCAGGCTCCTTATTTTCACTTACATCGTTGCCCTATTCATTTCTGTTCATGTGATTCTGTTTTTTGTAGCAAGCTGTCTTATCATTGCTCACTTTTGCACAGTGCACATCTGTTGAGCTGTAAGCCATACGAAGTACAGTCTTTGCCTCTCAACTGTATTTCTCTAGTCCTAGTTTGTATTTAAACATTTGGAATATGTATGCATATATCTGCATGCACAACTGCTTTATATGTATGCTATGAAAAATGGTATAATCTTGTTACAACAGCAGGTGAAATTAACTGGCCTTAAATGCTCCATTAGATTGTTGTGAATACAATCAGAAAATGCACTGACTGTATTTTTGCCTATATTAAGCCCCTGTTTGTGTCTTTCCATAAGTTAGAATAACTAGTCAGCTGGATAAACAGTGCAGGAAAATTGTTTGTCTGTGGTTATATGTTACTTAGACTTTGTGTGTGTCAATTAGAAAAAATGAGTACGGAGTGTCAATGTAAGTTTAGCTTTTGCATTTAAACAGAAGGCAGTTATTTTGTAATAATTGAATGAGAGCCTAAATTCTGCAGTACAGGAAAAACATTATAGCTAAAAGCTGTTAGAAAATTAAGTAGTTACGTTCTTGTTATTAAATATCAAGTATTTCTATGTAAAAAGGAAATTAAAAGCTGGACATCAAGATACATTATTATTTCCATTAGGATTAATGAGTGAAATAAACATGGGATTAACTCTTTCTGTAAAACAAGAGACTGCAAAATAATACGTGCAACCCAAGGGTACTATGTGCTGGGGACAAACAAGCCTGTCTCGATATGACCAAGGATATTCAGTGTATTTCATTGATGAAATAAAGGCAGAAATGTAAGAAATTAAAGTCAGGTAATGAAAATGAATTTCATAGGTATACTGATGAATGTCGAAAAACTTCAGGTATCATTGAACTGAATAAATACATCAACCTCTACTTTCTTATTTATTAATCTATTTTAAGATTGTTGCTAATCTTTGACCGAGTAAATTTCATAAGCCTAGGCAACCCACGATACAAAGATACAGATAAAAAAGGTTTTTTTTTGTCTGCTATTTATCAGATGAGGCAGTGTTTCTGTAAGGAGAGCTCAGTCAGAGAGCTAGTGCTGGTAGCCTTACAGATTTGCTCATCATGTTTCCATGGTATCTCACTAGGTGTTCTATTTGTAGCTGGTAATTTTTCATTTTCAGACATTCTTTTAAGTTTTTCAACTTTTCTGTTTTTTGTCTTAAAAATTGCGGGTAGCTGTACTCCTTCCACTTGTGAAAAGCATTGCTCAAGATCACCCAGAAGGACTGTTGATATAAAACATCTAGCATTCCAGTCCCCCTTTCTGATAAGACTTTCAGTCTAGAGCTTCTTCTGTCCACAGAATTTTTATGCTGATATCTTATTCATGTTGACCACATTTTCTGTAATGTCTATTATGTTGTGAGGTCAGATTTTTCCCAAGAAGCGAATGGTATTTCCGTGAACCTTCAGTTATTCTTTTTGCTCTCTGTATGTTTAGAAAAAATGTAAAAGTATCCTGAACTCTTCTGGTAAATTAACCATTTTTCTTTCTATTCAGGAATCAGCTCTTAAAAGAAGTATTGATGGTTTATGTTATACAAGCAAGCTAACCTACAGTGAATTAATAAGCTTTCCAGCTTCTATATGCATCAACTTAAACAATAGCTCGTGGTGAAGAAAAATAAGAAATAAAGCTAAGAGAAGATGAAAGCTTGTGCTTGACCAGTGTTGCCCTGCATGAGTCAAAGAACTCTAGAGTTCGAAAATTCTAGTTTCCTATAAAGTGTGTCTGAAAGGCACAAGTCCTTTAGAATGAAAGAAATCCTGTTTTGCTAAGGATTATAGATAAATCTTCTATAAGAAAGACAATTTTTATGATTTTTCACTTGTACCCTCTCTATTTGTGTAATATTCTTAGACCTCCTTGTCAGATTTATTCCGAATGTATTTGCTTGTGCCATCATGGCCGTATTCTCTGAGGCTTGTTCCAGAGAATGAAAGTGGCAGTTTTTGTGTGACTAATGACTTGGGCTATTTTTGGCAAAGGTTATGATGTGGATAATTTTGCCTGTCCTGATCATGCTGCTCTTCTTGGCAAGTTGCCGTTTTGACTAGACGTTATCGAACAATTCAGAAGTTTCTCAGATAGCTTGCCTGAGAAAATTCATCTTAAGTGTTAGTATTCCAGCTATTTCAGTTTCTGAACTACTGTAATTCATGGTTAATTTTTTTCCGGAATTGTATACAAAAGAATATTTGCTAGCTTAGTCTTCCCTATTCCCTTTTCTGAGTTTGCATTGAGATTTTTCCAGTTAGATTACAGTAAGAGAGTGCATGTTAAAGTCCTCTTGCAAACTGAAGGCCATTATCAGTAGTTAAAATGTAAAATAACACATTTTGTTTTTTGGAAAGAAAAGTCTGTTCTTCCTACTATACAGTATTTCTGACAGTATACAGCTACTTTAAAGCTTCAGATCTGTTTAAGAGGATAAAATTACAGAATGTTGTACTAGGGCATAAGGGCCAGAAGTTCAAGTTGTAGACTTCACAAAATGGGTGAAGAAAGTTAGGTAGTAGTCCTTTATAATTTTGTATATTGTAAACTTTCAGAAAAAGATCTCTGAATTATTTCAGTTGTCTAGATTCCTACTGCAAACTTTGAACTCCCAAATAGGTTTCTAGTCTTTCTTAACTCCTGATTCAAAAGCACTTCCTTCTTTCAGATAAGCAAATATTTCCAGGCCAGTTTGGATGTACTCAATCATTGTACTGGGCTAGTTTAAGCTCAAATTCACTTTCATGGCATTTCTACATGATTTTCACAAAGAACATGTACATGAGCATGTAAGGACTTGATTATCCTTGTAGTTCCCTTCCAACTCAGGATATTCTGTCATCCTATGATTATATTTATTTATTTCTCTTTTAATGAAGATTTGCTTCAGCAGTGATCATGTTCTCTTCTGGAGTCTCGCATTTCTCTGGACTTTCCATTTGTTTCAATTTTTATTTTTTTTTTTTAATCTTGTAAATTCTCCTGTATGTATTTAGTGTTTCCTCTCTGTACTCTTTCACATCTGTTTTAAGCTACTAAATGCTTTTCTATTCTATAAAAGCATTTTTTCCATCTTTTGGAAAATCAGTGCTGATGTTTGGGATTTTTTATGTGATCTCTTGAGTCCAAATTTCCAAGCAAGCTGAAACAGAAAGTTAGTGCTTCTTTGTGTGTAAACTAAACCATTATTGTGAACAACTGATGATTTTGGAGTGCTTATGAATTTAGACGATTCTTAGTCAGTTCTTCTGTGCAATTCTAAACTTAGTTTTAAGGGGGAAACAGCTGTTCTAGATTGTAGTTTTTTATTTATTTGGTTGGTACCAATTACCTAGTTGCGGATTCTTCATGGCTATATTTAAGAATCCTCCAACTAAAGGTTGTGCAAGGTTTTGTCTGAAGGGAGACTCTGCAGATGGCATCTTGGGGGTGCTGAGGCACAATGGGCTAGTGGGGAGAGAAAGAAAGAGAAGCTCTTTGGGCATTGTCAGTGCTGCTTGTTTATACGAAGAACACATCCCTTTAGCCTGGATAGTCAAATATAAGTATCAGTGTGGAAAGAATCCATTTTGAAGAGGGTGGTTTTGGAGTGCAGAAAGAATTGTTTCCTATTGCTACAGTAATACTATTATCTAGGATACATGGCATTTGACTTTTTCTTTGTTTTTGACAGGAAAAAGTGGCCCTGAGTGCAAGCACTGTAGGGCTGATCCAGATAAGGAATGCCGGTTTTGTTCGTGTTACTTGTGTGGTGGAAAACAGGATGCTCACATGCAACTCCTGTGTGATGAATGTAATATGGCTTATCACATATACTGCCTGAACCCTCCCTTAAGCAAGATACCAGAAGATGAGGACTGGTAAATATACAAGGATGATTTACTTATCTATATTACCATTATGCACAAGGTACCTCTTTGTTATTTGCACCTCATGAGGGACAGAACTGAAAAATATTTATAATTCTGTTTTTCATCTGTTTACTTAATATAAATACGTTATGTTTTCTGTCAAGATATTTTTTTTAAAATCATTCATAAAGGATTAGTAGTAAGCTTTAATTGTCATTACTGGGTTTAAAAAACTGATACGTTAATTTTATTCGTTTTAATCATTATTATATTGCCTGACCTGTATTTATCTGCAGTGGTTGTTCCCTTTTAATGTTGTTCAAAATTCTTGAACAACTCAGTTTCCTCAACTTCCTCTTTCCCTTCATCCTCTGATAGTATTACTAGCCCTGTGCTGTGATGTTTGTCTGTCTTCTGATTGCCTCTACCCCATTCCTTTCTTCCACTGTAGGAATTCCACCAGTTTGTCATTCTCCATTTCTACTCTCCCTGGCTCAGTCAGCAGGAAAACTAAGCTAACTCACGTTGTTAAATCAAGATATTTGTATTTTGAAGTTAGTCTGCACAGAGCCAGAAGCAGCCCATTAAGTTATCTTGGGCTGTGCCATTTTTTTGTCTTTACTAGCTATCTGCATTTTATACTATTCATATTTTTAACCTGTCTGTGGTTTAAATGAGGTGCTAATCCTTTATAAATGACTATTAAATAGAAATTCATTCTAATAAAGTTTTCCATTATGTAGACATCATTAAATGCCCAAGGTGTCAACAGATGACATTTTATGGAATGTTTTCGGGCCTTGTGATTAATCTTTGAGGAACCGTACACTTCACCTAAAAATTCCATTAAGTGGTGTGGAAGTTTCAACGTTCTCTGGAAATAAATCTCAGTTTATTACACTGTAGTGGATGCCACGTTCAAAGTAGGTTTGTGTACTGGTGTCTAATGCTGTGCCTGTTTTCTATGGTGCTGCATTTTTAAGGAGCTACTTCAGTGTTGATGCTGATGTGCGATTAAGCAATTGAGAGCACTAAAACTGATAGGTGTGTGTCAGTGTGTACATTTGGCCTCACAGATATTACCGTATCTTTTTCCTATGGAATTGCTTCATTGAGAAGAATTGTATTCACTGTTTCTTGGAAGAATTGCTAGCTTGAAACAGTATCTAAAAATATTTTCAATGCCTGCTGGAAATAGGTATGGGTTGTTGGAACATAAAACAGCATTTATTTCAGTGTTGCCTGTGTTCTTTCCACTTCTTCTCAATGACAGTATGCTTATGCAGCAGTGTTTATTATGCAGCATATTAATCCTAAGTATTTCCAAGATCAGGGCAGATTGCTCTTCTGTACATGACGTATCCTTACTTCCTACTAATTGCCAGCATTAATGAATTGATATCATGTACTGGAGACTGTTCTCAACGCAAGTGGTTTCTTTTTGTTATTTATTTACTGCAGTCCTTGAACACTATTCTTATCTAATAGTGCTCAACTTTTGGGCATACTAGCCGAGAAGTTCCTATTTGATTTCATTCATAATGTTTGGTCCATGCATTCTTCTGCTCTTATCCAATACTATAGCAATATTTAGTCATTATAAAGTTTCTGATTTAAAAAATATATATATATGCTTCAAATATATATGACCCCCCCTCCCACAAAACCCCCAAATCATTCATTTTACTCTGAGAGCAATTTATTCTCACCAGTTTCTCCTGCATCTTCAAATGAACAGTGCGTTTACTAATTGGTTTACTAGTCCTGAAATATCACCAGCCACTGGTGTCTCTTTCTAGAGTGCTAAGATTCTCTTGGCCAGCTGAGTGCCAAATGATTGTTATGATTAGTTATTACTGCTCTGACATTCACTGGCATCCATTCTTTTCAGGAGCTTCTTAGGAGATGTTCTTAGGAGTTACTCTATGTTTTTTTTGTTTTCTAACAATGTGAACCTTAAGATTTATTTAAGTAACTAAATCACCAAATCTGGGAATTAAATCATTGGATGGGAGTGGTGCTGTTATGAAGATGTTGTCTCTTTTATTGTTAATTTTGAGATACTTAGTGATACCAGGCCTCTGCAGTCTTAATGATTGGTTCAGTAGAAGCTGTGCAGTTACTCTTCGCAAAACAGTGTCTCCTATCAAAGAGGATGTCTGTGTCCTCACAACTTCTTGGAATCATAGAATGGCTTGGGTTGGAAGGGACTTTAAAGATTGTCTAGTATTCTGTCACACTAGCAAAGGGTGATGGCTTGTCATTCTTAAGTTCGTGCTTAGTCTAGTTTACTTTAGAAGGCAAACTACCTGTTTCATTCTCTGAAGATTATAGGGCTCTTCTTCAGAGAATAGGCTATCAATTTAGCACTGATGCCACACTATTTAATATTCCATACAAACCTCAATTTAAAAAGTGTGAAGGTATTATGGTTGCCCTGTCATGAAGCAGAGAGTGTCATTGTTAACCTTGTGAACTTATATTAATGACACAGAGTTGTTTGAGTTGGAAGGGACTCATGAAGGTCATCTAGTCTATCTCCCTGCAGTGAACAGTGACACCTACAGGTAGATCAGGTTGCTCTGAGACCCAAATAGCCTAACTTTGAGTGTCTCCATAAGCAGGGCATCCACCACCTCTTTGGGTACCTTGCTTCACAACCCTAATCTAGTAAATTAGTAAAAAAAAATCTGCTTATGTCCAGTTTAAATCTTCTGTCTTTTAGTTTGAAACAATTTCCCTTTGTCCTGTCACAACAGACTCTGCTAAAGAGTCTTTCCCTTCTTTCTTACAGCTCCCCTTTAGATACTGAACTGCGATTATCAGGTTTCCACAGAGCCTTCTCTCTTCCAGGCAGAACAAGCCCCAGCTCTCTCAGCCTGTCTCCGCAGGGGAGATGTCCCTTCTTTGAAGGTGGCACTGCATGCTTTTTTTCAAACAACTATAATATCATTCAGAGCTTTAGCGATAGAGAAATTCAGCATCTTGTATTATTTTTCTTTCTTTTTATCAGTGTAGTTTCAATATCTAAATGGTTCAACACTTTTAATAGTGAAGGCTGTTCCTGTGGATGTTGATCATTAATTCTCCTGCTCATAATCAAATGCAGAAGTTCATTAATAAATTCAAAACAATGGTAGCAGTAGTAATAGTAGCTGTAATGACAGTCGTAGTGGTAGTCATCTAAACTAGGTTATCAATGCTTTTAAAGTCAGGTTTCTTCTCTAAGGCATATGTGCCAAACTTAACTTATAGCAGCTGGAAACATGGACAGTCGCCTTTGCATTGGCATTCTTGGAATGGGATGAAAAGGTTATTAGAAACAGTAACAGAACCAGAGCACTGCTTTTCTCTCTCTGCTGAAGTCACTACATACTGCTATCTCCTTCCTTCCTACCAGGTTGGCTTTGTTTTAGTTGGAATAAGTTTCAGTGCTATATTTCAAGTGCCTTAGGCATTGTGGGGTAGGATTGAGCGTGTGTGCGTTTGTGTATCCGTGTGTGTGTCTGTCTACACATTTCAGAGTTTCTTGGCTTTATTTCACATTTAGCTGCCTATAATGAAATGTATGGCAGTAGAAGCAGAAAATAAGGGTAGAGTGGGTAGGAAATACAAACAAACCATAACCACTGGTCAGCAGCACAGTCTAATTGTGCCTATCTTCTTTACATGGCCTGAACAAGAGGGGACAGAATGAAGAGAGAATACAGGAAACATGGGACATCTCACACATCATGTGAGAAAGAATAGAGAAATTATTGCCTTTAACACTCTACCTTCAGAAATACTGAAACGCCCTATTTTAAATTTGACAGTGTTTGTTCATGTTGGGTTCTCTTTTTTCTGCAGGCTTTAGCTGCTTGAGAGTGGTATATATTTGCTAGCTTGAAATATTCAGTCAAGATAAACCGATTGACACTATTTTGGCTACAGGAAATGTATTGCCATTATTATGAAGTAATTGAGAATTTACTAAAACCGTTTTTTTAGGTATTGTCCTTCCTGCAAAAATGATTCTAATGAAGTTGTAAAGGCTGGAGAAAAGCTCAAACAGAGTAAAAAGAAAGCAAAGATGCCATCTGCCAGTACTGAAAGCCAGAGAGACTGGGGCAAGGTAGAGTGTATTTTAGAAATAGCTATTACTCTAATTGTTCATGTATGTGCTACATCTGTAATTGTATATGCACTACACAAAATTCAGTACTGGATTGCACAGACGATAAGACAATGTTGAATCCTGCCCACTGTCTATTGACAGCTGAAGAGGTGGAAGAATTATTGAGTTGACTAGAGGTAAAAGCAAAAAGAACAACGACTCCCAATCCCCCCAAAAAACTGTAAGAACACATTACTTAAAACATTCCTTTTAACAATTCTTAATGCATTTTAATGTATGTCTTTACTGATTAGATTTCCTGACATCTGCCTCTCATTTTGCAACTAAGCTTCAATACTATAGTCCTAATTCATTCTGTTGGATGTATTTTTAGGGCATGGCCTGTGTTGGTCGCACTAAGGAATGCACTATTGTTCCTTCAAATCATTATGGGCCCATACCTGGTGTTCCTGTTGGGACAACTTGGAAGTTCAGAGTTCAGGTATGTTGTTTCAGTGTTATCTGTAGCTGAATTAAGAATAATAATATGTGAGTTTGACCTTAACAGAAGTTTAAATTGATAGCCAGGACAAAGTAAAGCAAATATATTACAATACTGGAAGTGATGACAGTTGTAGTGTAGTAGAAGTGTACTGATTTTACAATACAGCTAACAAGTAGTCTTTCAAAATATCTGAATCCTGTTTTAATTAGGATAGATAAATTTTACCTGTTAAAACTCAAAGTAGGACATTAGTGAACTGTTATCCCATTTGGAGATTTAGGCTGTGGATTTCAAAAATAGTAGATTATATAACTGTAAATAGACTCTGATTTGTGGTTTTTTTGTTGTTGTTCAGACGTAACTATGTTCAACTCTTCATTTAAGTGGGTGAACGTCTTAAACCAACATAAGTCCATACTGCTAGATAATGATCTGATCAATCACAATTTGCTACTTCTTATGTACTTGTTTTCTGTTGCAAGTATTTATTAGGGTTTATGGTAAACTAGATGGGTAAAAAATCTGACTGAAAAATAATGTCACCTGGGCTGAAAGGGCAGTTAATTTTCCCAGTCCATTTCACATGCTGGTTATAGAACTACTGTGGCAATACACAGAGACTGAATGTTTATCAGTATGGTGATAGGCACTTCATTTGTATACATACAAATAAATATAAATACATACATGTATATGTGTGTTCTTTATATGAAAAAGGGGTGGAAGAATCAACTTTTTTTTTTTTGCCATTGCTGGTTTTTGTGGTTTTGAGATGTCCTACAGTAACTACAGACTTTACTGTGGTCTTATCTGCTATCTCCAGTTTTTAATTTATTTTTGATTTTTCACTGATTTGGTCAGGAAATGGATAGTTCTTCATTTTCAAAATCAGTTAATTCTTTGTCTCTTGCATGTGTTGTAGATGGTAACTGAGTGTTTTCCATATTGTCTGGAAGAATAGTGAGGTGGGTTTTTTTCTGTATATAAGGAGGAGCATGACAAGCTTCTCCTGATTTGTTTTTTAAATCTTTCATCACCTGCTTTCTTATGAGAAGAAGAGAAATGTTTTTGTTAGAAGAAAACACTTAACAGAGTGTTTTTCCAGTTGAGGTGTCTTCATACTGTCTGAAGAATTCAGGATTTGGGAGATTGTGCAAGTTTTAAGGCTGATAAGGTTTGCAGCGCGTATTTTCATGGCAACAGTTTTTAGTTTCTTTTCTTTATAGAAACCAGAATGATGAAATTGAAAACTAATCTAATTGATTCTTTCTCACCTTAATGTGAATGCTACCATTAATACAAAGATTGTTATTAATTAGTCTTGTACTGTAAAATTATTCTGCTCATTATCCCAGTGATTTTAACAGACAAGTAATTGATTAAGAAGTAAATGCCATTATGCCATTTTCATTCTTTGGGATATTTTGTTGACCTCTCTGTGTTTTCAGTTTTTCTTTGTTGTATTTTTTTTTGTTGTTTTGTTTGTGAAAGGAATTAAAGTAGTTATATTTTTACTAGTTTCTAGATTAAGCATGGTTTCATAAATAAGGGAGGTTTCTAAAATCAGATAACAAGAAGCTTCTGAAGTCCACTATGCAAACTGAAAATCTCAAAACCAAGTTTTTTCACTGCTTGAGCAGTAACTAAAGCTTTGAGTTCATATTTCTGTTAGAAGTTCCACTGATGACACAAAAGTTGATCATTTTCAGATTCTAGTGCTAGTTGGAAAAAGGAACAGAATTAGATAACTGCTTTTGCCAGAAACTGGAGCAAAGTAAGATGATTTTGTGTATCTATGTGGTTGTAACAGAGAGCAGAGAGCAATTATCACTTTTACATAATCATTTAATTTTTGTACAAACTAAACCATTCTACTTACTCTAAAAAATAAAGGATTTAAATGTTTTCTACATAGGCATTTAAATTGCACTTGCATATTTCTCATGACCTGTATTTTTTATGAGAAATAGGTTTGTCTCAGCAGATCCATGAGATTTTAGAGTCTGTAGTTTCTTTATTTTTTTTATTTGCTTCGTTTTTCATGACACAAACTCTCTTTTCCCTAGAGGGAAAAAAAAAAAAGTATTGCCTCTGGAGAGAGCATCTGAAGAGCATCTTTGGCATGAATTACTTACCAGAACTTATCTTTGGGGTGAATCATCTAACAGAAACCCAGATTTAATTTAATAAATCCCGGAAATGAAAGAAGGGAGGGAGGAACAAATGAAAGGATGTTTGATACAGCAGGAAGGAGGATCGCGATAGTGAGGCCTTTTTAATCAGCATGCACATAAATATTCTGGAAAAATTATCAAATAACTGATAAAGTTAGATGAGAGTTCTAAGTTGTTGTGCGTAGTAAGCATGGGATGGGGAACAGTTTTAACTTCATATGAATTGTGTTGGGCTTCCAGCTACTGTCATCATTATTATTTAGGAGAAAAATCTTTTAATAGCTAGTTTTGAAAATATGCCATCTTAATGCTCAGTAGTGATGATTTAAAAAAAAAAAAAAAAAGTAAATCAAGAGTTAAAATATGATGAAAGGAAGGACTAGGAAAACAGCAGATACTATCAGCAGCAGCAGTCAGAACTATTATGGAATTGAATGATTTAAAATCAGCTAAAAGACTTCTCATGTGTGAAGTTAGCTAAAATGATGCAGTGGAGGATGAAGTTTGTGAAATGAAGTTTGTACAGTATGAAAGACATAATTATGGAACAATATACATACATCTGTAATACAGAAGAGGGGTCATCAGAGCAAAAAAGATCAGGTGCCTGACTCAAATGAAACAAGCTAGTTGAAGTTCATAAAACAAGCAGTACTCTTCTCTCTTAGGTACTATGATTCGAGAATTTTTAAGTAGTTTAGGAAGCCAGAGCCACAGACAGCTAGATGCTGAGAAATTGTACAAGGAAGTATCATTCATTGTATCCGTGCATATTTTTCATACTGTGCACAGCTGCCTTCTCTTATCTGTTGTTAGAAACAGTATTTTTTGCCATCTGGACATTTTATCTGATCTGTTGTAGTATGATAAATGTGCAAGACTGCACCAAAAGAATGTAAACTCTTAAAGAAGTTGCTTAAGTATATTGAATGGATAAAAGGTTATAGGATTGAGAGGGATGGAATCAGAAACAGATGAAACCTAGATTTGAAGGAGTATGGGCAGATATGAAGGAGGATCGTAATTGCTTTTCTGCTGTGTGTCTTATTTCTATTAATTGTAAATTTGCATAATATACTGAGAAAACATGTAATTTAACATGCTGTCCCCTTCTTAATTCACAGAGAGTTTTTAAAATGTAATTTGAAAGTAGCAAAGATATGGTTAGTACATGAATTTCTGTGGGAAGTGTATCCCAGCAGGCTTTACTGATGTTGAAGGTTTATGTTACAACAGCAGCTCTCAGGTGGTCTGGTTGCAGGTTAGTTGCATATTCATAACCTGAGATTAATCCTGGTTGGATATGAGCTATACTTTATAGCAGTGACTTCTTCTCTTTCATTAGGCTGTGTGATAGTATTCCTTGAGTTGGTCACAAATTACTAGGTAGCATATTACTTCAGTGGTACCTGACGCAGTGATCTTTACATAGGTCACTGTGACTTTCCGTAATAAACAGATACGTAATGTTACCAAACTGGCAGATCTCCATTTTCACTGAATTTTTCTAGATGACTCTGCAAATGGACTGTAATAGTAAGTCCAATCTTAAATACTGCTTACGGAAAGAATAATGGAAGATTTTCCCAGAGAAGAAAGTATGTATTTTCAGCTTCCAGTGTCACTACTGCTGTACGTTGTCCTTCCGTTTTTTAGGTGACCTTACTTTTGGCTTTTCTTCACTAAAAACAAATGAAATTATCACCTTTAATGGCAGTTTTACATTAACTGTTTACACCTATACAATTTTTTAAGCTGAAAGATCGTTGTTAAAATGACTGTAGATGACTGATTAGTTGGATAAAAATGTTAGAAACTGCTTTTTTCTGTTACCAGGTGAGCGAAGCAGGTGTTCACAGACCACATGTGGGTGGAATTCATGGACGCAGTAATGATGGAGCCTATTCACTTGTATTAGCTGGAGGATTTGAAGATGAAGTGGTATGTTGTTTATTAAGGAATTGATTTTGCTGTCTAATAATACACTAATGTTTGCAAAGATAGAGGATTATGAGCCTTCCTGCTTGTACAAACATGACTGTGAGAAGAATAACCTCTGGTAACAAATCAGAAGTTCTCAGTGTTTTGAGGAGAAATACACATATTTATGGGGGAATGCTTATGTGTATGCTTAAGCATAAAAGTCAAGCCAAATTTTACGTCACATTTCAGTAATTTACGTTAAATTTCAGTATGCTTTCAGGGTCTGAATTTGGCATTATTCAAAAATTTTAATTAAGTGCAAGTTCTACATTTTATATAGACGTATTACATTTTTTATTGGTTTTAAGTAAGATAGATGCCTCATTCTTTGGATTTGTTTACATAATGTGTTTATTTTAATGAAGCAAGAATGAAAAGTTTCAATGAAAGATTCAATGAAGTTTTGAGGGCTCTTGACTCCTACTGGTAGATGCTTTCAGAACTTCTTGGGAAAGTCTCAGTAACTGTTATTACCATCCCTAAAGTTGCTGAAAATTTTTCTACTTTGGTGTTACCATCTAAATAGAGCAACAAAAACAATTGTGTTGCTAAACAAAACAGTAACCGTGTCCAATTTTCTTCTCATTACATTGACAAACACTTCTTTAAGAATAGATTGCCATTCTCTGCAATCAAATGATGTTTATAAAGCTACATCCCTTCCTGCAGATCTCTTCCACAGGTGGGATTTTGAATCATGCATCAGGGGAGGAATAAAGCAGTAAGCAACCTGTTGTTTTGACAGCCTGTGAAACTGGTAGTCACCAAGAGAAAGGCTCTGGAGAAAGAAATAAGCAGCTTAAATAGCATCGGAGTGTAATGTATTTTTGGCAACAGCACCTACCTTCTGATGCTGCTGCAAGATGTTGTCTCTGAAGATGTCTTTTTGTTGAGCCAGTCATTGGAGGAGGCACTTCGTGTTGGGGTATTTAAATATTTCTTTTGAGTCAACCCCAACCCAAGCTCTAGGACCTTACCTGGTGAATCCTAAGAATATGCTCAGTAACTGTAGCTGCATTGTTGGTATGCTGAAGATACTTATTTACTTCGAGTTGTGTGTGTTTTTTGTTTTGGTGTTGATACTGATGTTCTCTTATATCTGCAGCTATAATTATTCAGTTAGTACTGTTTAATAGACTTACTTGGATCTTTTGCATGCCTTTTCCAGTTCAACAAAGTGGTATTATGTTAATATGGATTTTGTGGACATTTAGGCTTAGCCTTGGTGACATACTTGTTTTTCAAAAAGAATAGTTGGGGAGAAATATTACAAGTAATACCTAAAAGTGCATATGAATGTCAGGGTTGTTTTTTTTTTTAAGCAGTTTTCTGAACAAAGGTGCAAGGGAAATAATTTTTATTCCCAGGTGCATTTCTCCTCAGGTTTTTCTTTCATATCCCAAATTCTGATTTTCAGTTTACTTCCATTTCACCTGTCTCTTGCGAAAAGGTTGAAGTGAAACTCCTACATGAATATCCAGAGAAAAATAAGACTATAAGTACCTTCTTTCCTCCTTTGAAAATTTTAAATGAAAATTTTGATAAAATCTTACTTCTAGCTGCTTTATTGTATGTAATGAACAAAAGAGTGGCAGCTCTTATATGAATTGCAACAATGTGACATAGTTAACTTGTGTGTAAATTTTTACAAGACTGAGAAATAAATGCACTTTGAAAAATTGTTTTATTGTAGAGTTATAACCTTATTTATTTATGTACTATTTACACAGTCTGCTAATGTGCCATCTTAATTCTCTTCTTGAGGCTTTAAATTAATTATTGTATGTAAAGACCATCATGACTAACAGAATCTAGAAATATGAGTGGTATAGAGCTTTATTATTTATTTATAGTAAGCCTTACCTGGATCTCTTGAATTCAGTGTGAACTCTCCTGAAAGAGAGAAATTGAGTCCTAAACAATTTTTTTTGTATTATCTTTCCTTGCTATGTTACCAAGGAAACAGTTTCTTGCAGATTTTCTCTCTATTTTACACCACTGAGAATCCAACATAAGTTCATCACAGCCTTTACACTGAGAGTCTATCTGTCGACTGGATTGAATAAAGAGCTGAAAACCTCATGTCTGATACCACGAAACCTGCTGTTTTCAAATGCTGCCTTGTTTTTGAGGTTTCAGGGCCGAACTAGTTTGGTACCCTTGTAACTCAGATGTAACGTGAGATAATTCAAGTATCTCGTTATACAATAGACACCAAATATATTTCTTCTCACTCTCAATTATTATTCACCCACTCTTGCTACCTCTGATACTAAAGGTGTTCTTGACATATTCTGTTGGACAATAGCTTCACCACTCACTTATTACTGGCATTTCAAATTTGCACAACAGCTCGTATTCTGTGACAGTCTTCTGTCCACCTCTTCTGTTATTCCATATTGCTAGTTACCACTCCATACAAGGTGTTAATGCTAAAAAATACATTTCTGGTATCATTTTCTGAATTTCATTGTCCTATATGTACCTACATTATATCCAGAATTATTTTCACATTCTGATAAGCCTTAGTTTGTTGCAGAGAACCTTTCAGTCAGTTTTGACTATTAAAGCTATGTCTGTCGTACTAATCTTATGTATCTATTTGTCTACTTCTTTTCTGATTGGGTGTAGAACCTTTGTTAGTTCTGCTCCTATCCATGTTTTTCCAAAGTTCATTTGATTGCTTCTAAAACACTGAAGAATATTTAAAAACATTGAAAAATAATTTTGAAATTAGTGTTTTCTGTAAGAATACCTTAGGTAAAGGACAGAGACCTTTTTTCCAAAGAATTCTATGAGAAGAGAACTACAGACAGCATATTTCTTTTTTTTAAAAAAAAAAAGGATGTTTAACTAAACAATGGCAATGTTAATTTCCATTTTTTAATCTAGTTTTACATTGTGTCACATGAGTTCTGATCATGAATGACTAATTTGCTGAGATTCTTTCTTGCTCTATTCATGTATTTTCAAGGAAATGTTAGTTATATTAGTATCATCAGTCTATTCCCTTCATAAAATTTTGAAGGATCAGTATAACTCTACCAGTCTTAGTTTTTCCATTTTGTCAAGCCACAAGTTTCCCGCAGGACTTCATTTTGCATGAAAACTAATATGAAGTTAATTCTTACGATGATAATCATTTATAATATTATTATGATGATAATCATTTATTTGAATGTAAGAAATAAAATAAGAATGAAAATAACATTCAAATTCTGTATGTAGAAACAAACCTTGGCCAATATGTCAATTTGGTTTCCTCAACGTTGCAAAAATAACTTATTCAGTTCTTAGAATGGGCATATTCATTAAACAAATCAGTCTCTGTTCTTGTTATTATCAGCACAATCGTCTTTGTGTAATGTGCACATTTCTTTTGCCATTATTTATTTAGCAATCATTGACAAAAGACCAAACAACTCAATTCTGTGATATCTTTTTAAATGCAATTTATTTAATGTCCTTGCTTAATAAATGCCTCTTGTCTTTTTAGTCTTTCATTCTTTTGAAGTTGTTTCATACATTTTCCTTGTGCAACACAATTCTAGTTGTGTTTTGTTTGCTTGTTTTTTGTTTGTTTTTGCAGATTCATTTTGGAGATAAGCAGGCTGTTTTAGGAGAGGGTAAACTAGAGTTTATACAATATTTTTGTTAGGTTTAGGGAGGTGTTTTTTTTTTCAACTTGGTGATAGCACATGCTTTTTTTTGCATCTGTATGAATCTTTGGAATGAGATGCTTCAACTGAATTTCTTTTGGGTTTTCCCTACACAGATTAGGTAATTTCTATAATTAATTTATGGCACTGTACAACCAACATTTCTATTCCCAATTTTCCTTTGTTCTGCTGTTGTCAGCCATGAAATATCTGTAACAGTCTAGCAATGGATTCATAATGTCAGGATTTTAATACTGTTAAGAAATTGACTGAGTTGTTCAAAAAGTTACTGTAAAAATTCATGGAAACATTACTTTCCTACGAAGTATTTACTTTATACTATTGATTCATGCTTTGCACAAAATTTGTGTCTCCATGAAATATCATTTTAAATAATTTATCTTTCTAGAAATTCTTGAATTTTCTCAGGGTGGACTGACTTTCTGTTTTGAAAGAAGTGAATAACTTGATTTTGATCATTCTTTTTGTATGTGGCAGAAGATGGCAGAAGAGAGGTTGATCAATTTATCTTGAATTTAAAGAAAATTCCCTATAGGAATTCTACTACATAACTGCCTCAGCTTAAAATGTGAATCTGAATCATTTTAACCTCTTACTAGTTCAGAATAGCTGAAACTATTCATATACTAAAGCATCTAATTTGAATTTAAGTACACATGGCTCTGTCTTATTAGAGCTCAGTCCCTTGCACAAACTGAATTGATCTTTCCAAGCTATTTATGATGTATTTTGCAAACACTATATTCTTGTAAACTAAAAAAAGGCTCTACTTAGTGCTTCACCACTTGGGAGAATGGGTCATTAAATAAATGTTTTATTTTTCAAAGTAATTTTGAAAATTACTGTAAATGTCAATTATTTTCAAGGCAGGCAATTTTTTCTAGTGAAGATTTTTGCAAGTATTGTAGGACAGTGATAGTGAAACAGAAAACATGTGCTTCCATATCTTGGAGTATATTTTTTGTCTGTAAGAGTAATGAGCAAATGAAGTCACTTTTTAAAAAAATTTTTGATTTATTTATTTGCTTCAATTTGGAGTGTTAAAACCAACCTTCTTGCACAGGATCGAGGAGATGAATTCACTTACACTGGGAGTGGAGGTAGAGATCTTTCTGGCAATAAAAGAATTGGAGAGCATTCATTTGATCAGACATTAACACACATGAATAGGTAAGTTTTGCAAGTAAAATTAGGAAGTATTGCAAAACCTTTGCTGTAGTTCTTTAATTAGAACAGACTTTCTGTGAAATTTATTTTGTTTTCTATTGTACATGCTACTCTGTGAAAACAGTGGTGCCTCTTGCTGTTAAGAGGTGTTTTATCAGGCATTATATTCTGTTGGTTTCAAGAAACGTTTGCATCTGAATGAAGCAGGCTGTTGTGTTATTGTCACAGCCATTAGCCATGTCTCTGGTTGAAATTGTCCCAGCGTTTTCTTCAGGGGCCTTGTTTTAAATTAGAGAAGTTTGTCAACATTCTTGGGTAGAACTTCGAGGTTATTCCAGATGTTTCTATCAGACTGATTTGTGAAAATTCAGTATGAAGAGAGAATGCTCATTTTCCCTTGGAAAAAAAATCTTTCCTAGTTAGATAGTCTGTACTTCCGTTGTAGTATTGCGGAAAAAAATAAGGAGTTAAGGTGCTGCATTATAAAAAACAATGCTTTAAAAAGAGTATTTGTATCCAAAGAGATTAGTTAGACATCCTCTTATAGTGTTTTTGTGCCCTTTAAATGGGCTACATGAATATAGGTGCATGTCTGTTAAGTAGCTGACCACTTAACTCTGGGGTGCTAGAACTGACTGAGACATTTGTTTGCTAGGCTTCCTTTTTGATGTGATGTGCTGCTCTCAAGCAGAGTAGAGAGGAATTATTTCTGGCTTTTTGGTGGCATTTAGAGGTGGGAGAGAGAGAGAGAGAGAGGAAAAGCCAGATTGGATACTGAGAAAGGAAGGGAAAGAGAGAGAAGGTGATGTGAACCACAGCAAGGAAGGAAGGAAGATGGGAGGTTTAAGCAATGAGTTTGCGAGCATTTTCAATTAACAGAGCAAAATTCCTTTCAGAAATAGAATTAAAAGCTTGGCTTCTTAGCATCAGCATGCTTTCTGCAAATAAAACATACACAGATGCTATTCATATGGAGTATATCAAGGTGCTGCTCTCCATTACTGATTTCCATGAAAGTTCTCAGGCACTTTGGTGCACAGGATTGTTGTGATTCCATTTTGTAAGATCAGGTTTGTTTTTTGTTTGTCCAGATATTTTTCTTTTTTTTTTTTTTTAAAGCTTTGTTTTTATATAAAATAAATATTTTTAGAATCTACTGTGTACCTCTGTCTTGCTGTTGTTTACAGTGTGGATTTTGGATTTATACCAGTGCAGCTTATTGTTTCTTCTGTTCTGAGATACGTGGTTTAATTAGATTGTGGCAGCAAAGATACTGCAGCAGTTTGTTCTGGTAGATATTCACTGTACTGCTACAGGTTTCTAGAAGAGGGCCTTCATACAGAATCACAGAATGGTTAAAGCTGGAAGGGACCTTAAAGATCATCAGGCTCCACCCTCCAGCCATGGGCAGGGCTGCCCCAAACCACCTCAGGCTGCCCAGGACTCCATCTGGCCTTGAACGCCTTCAGGGTTTGGGCATCAACAACCTCTCTGGGCAGCCTGTGCCAGAGCCTCGCTGACCTCTGAGTAAAGAATTTCCTCCTGACATCTAGCCTAAATTTCCCCTCTGTAGTTAAACGCTGTTCCTCCTTGTCTTATCACTGGTAGACTGTGTAAAAGTCTATTATCTAAGTGTATTAGACTGAAGTCTTCCCTGAGTCTTTTCTTTTCCAGGCTGAGCAAGCCCAGAAATACAGATGATGCATAAAATGATGAAGGATAAAATGCTTGTCCTTAAGTTAGCTGCTGTTATTTAACTCCTGCTCTAAGCTGTTTATATGCTGTGTGAGGAACTTCAGTTGCACGGAGATTATTGGAAAGTTTTGGTGCTTTTTACTATATAGCATTTTTCGTTATATTCATTATTTTCATGTTTGTGCTTAAAAAGTCTAAAAATCTGTTGTTACTGGGGAATAATGATAACGTTTTCCTTTCTTTGTAATTTCTCTTACTTTTCTCAATACTATCCAGGAAAGAGTTATTTTTAAAAATGAAGGATATTAAATGTGAAAGGATTTTTTTATTGCATTTACATATATAATCTGTATTTTCATCTTGGCCGTTGGCAGCAAGATATTTTGTGTTCCTTTTTTTTAATTGTACATGTAACTTATTGCATCCATCAGTTCTGCACTTATTGAAGGTTATACTTAAAAGTTCTGTGCTGCTTGATAAAGCAAAATAAATATCAGAAATAGATATGATATAATTACACTATTTCCCAGAAATATTTTTTATGAAGCAATTTGATATATCTATTTTTAGGGCACTGGCTCTTAACTGTGATGCTCCACTGGATGATAAAAATGGGGCAGAGTCTAAGAACTGGAGAGCTGGTAAGCCAGTGAGAGTGGTACGTAGTTCAAAGGGACGACGGATCAGCAAATATGCCCCAGAGGAAGGCAACAGATATGATGGCATTTACAAGGTATTTTGGTTTCTACAAGGTACAACATAACATTTTCCTAGAGCAATTTTAGAAAGTCTTGTATGTCTTACATTGTAAATTCTTTGTCATTACTTAAAGAATTCTTTTAACTCCAAGACAGCATTTTAGCCATAGTTCACTCTGTAAAGTAGTGAAATTAGTCAGAGTAGTGCTAATAGAATGTAATCCGTAATAGTTTATATGAACTTGAATACGTAAGCTGTACATGCTTACCAAATGATATTTGCCAATGGAAGTCAGATAGCGTCCTCACTCCTTCCAACTGTGCTGTAGCTTTTTGTATGCCCAGAATCTTCTCAGCATCTGAAATAGATACCACTGTGTTTATCAAAATCAAAAAACTTTTGCAGGTAGTAGAAGAGCTGCTTTATAGTAACGTTTGACTTAGTTTTCTGATTTTTTTTATTGAATAATGCAAGTGGGAGTACATGCACACACTTTTGGCTTGTGGTAAAGTAATAGCAGAAATTCTGTATTTTTCTGTAGGTGGTGAAATATTGGCCAGAAATTGGAAAATGTGGATTTTTAGTTTGGCGCTATCTTCTGAGGAGAGATGATGTTGAGCCTGCACCTTGGACTTCTGAAGGAATGGAGAGGACAAAGAAGCTGGGTCTGAGTGTACAGGTTCGAGTCAGGATCGCTCAGGAACTGTTTTGGTTTCTTTTCCTCAATTCAAGTAAACAAATTCCAGAATAGAAATCAGTTATGTTAAATACCTATTTTTTTCTTGCACTTCACAGTGACAAAATCAGATACCTACAAAACGCACAAAAAAGTTATCTAAAGACTGGGAAAATCCATTTAAACAAAGCAGAAGGAAGTTTTCTGTCGTAGCTGTGAAATACTGTGCATATATATGTGTGTGTGTGCGTATATACATATATGTATGTATATAAATTAAGAGTTTGAATCCAGTGATAATTTTCCTGGACATAATTTTTTCAAGTAGTTGTTCTTACAGTTGAGTCTATCTGAGAAATCAAAAGATAAGTGCATTTGTATGTTTTTCTCTGTGTGTAGCTGAGGAGCTCATATGGCTATTGTATTTCAGATGTAAAAATTAACTAACCCATAAGGACTCAAGCCTTTTCCACCGTGAAAGGTGGAAAAAATCACTAAACTTTCTTTTCTTATTAAGGCAATGGTTTATCATATTATGTATCATCATATTCAACTTTGCCTTTGGGGAAAACTTTGTGTAGTTCATAGAATCATAGGGGCTGGCCTCTGAAGGTCATTGAGTCCAACCTCCATGCTGAAGTAGGTTCTGTCGTGTAGGTTGCACAGGAGACCTTCTGGGCAGGTTTTGAATATCTCCAAAGAGGGAGACTCCACTGCCTCTCTGGGGAGCTTGTTCCAGTGCTTTGTCACCCTCAAATAAGTTTTTCCTCATGTTTGTATGGAACTTCCTGTTTTCCAGTTTATCCCTGATACTCCTTGTGCTGTTGCTGGTCACCACTGAAAAGAGCCTGGCTCCATCCACTTGACTCGTGCCCTTCAGATATTCATAAGCATGGTTAAAATACCTCCCTCGACCTTCTCTTCTCCAGGCTGAAGTCCCAGGTTGCTCAGCCTTTCCTCACCAGGGAGCTCCAGTCCCCTCAACATCTCTGTGGCCCTCAACTGGACTTTCTCTAGAAGTACCCTGACTGCCTTGAGCTAAAGAGCGTGGGACTGGACACAATTCTGTCCTGGCCTTGCCAGAGCAGAACAGAGGGGGAGGATAAACTACTTCAGTCTGCTGGCTACACTGTTTAACGTACACCAGTAGAAGGGCATAGATTTAGATGTCAGTTTCCTTTTAATACAGTTCAGTCTAGATTAGATCTTTTAACTTGGCTACATTTTCTGGAAAACAGACACTACTTTAAAACTTTTTTCCATCATGTAGGATTTTAAAAATTATTTTTAAATTATTTCAATATGTTGTCATATGGTTTTAGAGTCTTTTAGAAATTAGTCTTGCTCATATTTGGGAATTTCTGTTTGCCAGTGAGTTTTGTTTTAAATCTGTGCTTTTTATTTTAGTATCCAGAAGGTTATTTGGAAGCGATGGCTAGTAAGGAGAAGAAAGATAAGGTTAAAAAGCAAACTGTGAAACAGGAGCCAACCAGCCAGAGTAATGGAAACCAGAAAAGAACAATTGATGATGGTATTTCTTCTTATTTTTTTAGCTTTCAGCAGTGGAGTCTGTCATGTTGTGTTTATTGAGCCAATAGCATGAAAGCTTCGCAGAAGCATGAAGTTATTTGGAATACTAATGTAAATTGTAGTGCATATTCTGTAATAAAGTAGCAGCCTAGGGGTCCTAAGAGTTTATTTAGTACTTGTAAGGCTTTTTTCCTTTAAGCTCAGTAGGAAAATGAACTTTACAGCTCAAAGCAGTGCTGAGCTGAAGTGACTTTGAATAGGAATTTGATGGACACATTTTACAGGTGTAGTTCATTTATTCCCTTTTAGAATCAGTTTTGCCTTCCCCTGTATTAATTTAGACTAACACGAAGATATTACTGTGTTTGATGGTCATCATCTTGAGCAGGTATTGAGGAACCTACAAATACACCTAAAGCCATGAGAATGGGAGATGGAGGGAAAGGAGAAGCTTTTCAGCTGACCCAAGAACAGCAGTGGCTGATTAGAGAAGATTGTATGAACCAGAAACTGTGGGATGAAGTACTTGCTTCTCTGAAGGAGGGACCAGTATGTTTGCTGCATGCTTAGATTTTTATTTTTTACTTTTCTTTAGACAAGTGCTAGGAGAAATCTTTGGTCTCTCTTAAGACATAATTTGCTTGTTGAACGGTTGCTGAATACAGATTGCTTCTAGCATTGTTTTTATTTGTAAAGCTTTGATTTGAAGTATTATAGCAGTCTAGTACCAAATCCTTGTAGGGTTTGCTGTTGATAGCTTGGCACCTCCATAGTAGAGATCTTCTTTTCTAAAAAGCATTAGAAGTGCTTTTTTCCTCTTATTATGAAGTTAGAATCTTTTGTCTCTTTTCTATTCAACGTTTGTAATGAGTGAAAAGAATTTCAGTTGAAAATTGTTGATAAGCATTAGGGATGCATGGTTTTAAAAGGAGAAAATGGCAATTTAAGAGCAGTTGAGTTACTGAAAAGTCATTTTTCTACAAATTCATACCCATTGTTTTAGTAAGATCTCCATTTGATTGCCACTGAAGGCAATAGGAATCACTGCAAACATTGGGTAGCTGCTATGACAGCTTTTTGGTGGAAACCATCAACTGTTTAATTAAATTTGAATAGAGATGTAGCTAGAATTTTATTCTGGCGAGAAGAAGGAAGATGGTGTATGTAGAGGTGTGGTAAATGTGAGCAAAATGCAGATAACAGAGGGCATGAAAATTCCCTTTATGTATCTTATCAATATATACTTGATGCTGATTGTCTCTGGAAGGTAATTCAATGTTGACTGAGTCTTGAAGATTACTCTAGAAGAGCTGCAGTGAAAGCAGTCTCTTTGCAGAATGAAGTCATGTCTAATCATTTTATAAATTAAGCTTAGCAACTTACAGTAATCCTGTAATCTTTTTACTTACTGGTAAGTGAGTTTGGGAAGGGAACAACAGCGGGGTTACACAAGAACCCTGTGAATTAATCCACAGATTTCACACATTTTCAGAGGCAAATGAATTTTATCATTTCCTTGGCTTAGATCACACAAAAATTCATAAACATTTTAAATGTATATAGTAATTACCAAAGCTGGGAAATATAGTTTTATATATAACATATATAATTAAAATAAAAATACTTTTGTTCGTGGTTTTGTTGTTGTTGTTTTTTTTGCATGCCTTTTAATAGTTTGTCTTTTTTATTCCTTTGCCCTACATTAGAATTTTCTGAAGAAACTGGAACAATCCTTTATGTGTGTCTGCTGCCAGGAGCTGGTTTACCAGCCAGTGACAACAGAGTGCCTCCACAACGTCTGTAAAGTAAGAAGAAGCTTGGTTATGCTCTGGGCTGTCTTCCTGGCTCTGAAACTGCAGACAGTGGAGCCAAAATGTATTTTAGAAAGATGATAATTGCTGCCTAGAATTCTGGGCAGTAACTTGCTGCATGTTTGCTTTCAGTGATTGCTGTGTAATTTTAATTTTATGTAATAAAGAGTGGAAGTGAGCTTAGTATAAACCCGGATGCGATGAGTTGGGCTTTGTATTGCTGTCATTCCACTGTGATCAGAGGAGGTATGTTAGGAGCTGTTTTAGCCCAGGAGTCAGATGTTGATAGAATAACAGTAAAGGAACTTTTTGTAGGTAAAGAATAAAGACAGATTGTAAAAGTGAGTAACATTTTAACCAAGAGTTGTTGAAAGGATGCAGAGTAAATACCAGAAAATTATTTGGGTTAATTAGAAACTACTCTATCACTCTGAATACGTCTTTAAGGAGTAACTGAGTTTTGTCAGATGAGGTGGATGAAGGCTGTGTCTTAAGCACTACAACCTGTATATACATTCACTTTCAGCTTGATGGGAATGTCTGGAGTACAGTTGCTGTCTAACAGGGATGCTAGAAAACAGCTGCAGTTGTGGCTCTGATTCACAGGAAGACATTAATGGGAATATCAGCAGGGTTGTGTTTTCATCCTTCCCAGGCTCTGTGCTTCGAAGTTCTTTTCTTAGATCACTTTAGTCACATAGGCAAAGTTGTGCCCCAAGGGGCTTAGTAGTTACTTCCTCTTTTTTCTGTAAGTACGAAAAAGTCAAGAAGTCGTGTCTTTAGTTTATGGTAACTCCTTAGTTTTGGCTGATGAAGCTGTTAGCTCAAAAGAGGATTCCCACAATTCACTCCTCTTTTGTCTGTCCTAGAGCTGTTTGCAGCGCTCCTTCAGAGCTGAGGTCTTCACCTGCCCTGCCTGCCGCTACGACCTGGGGAAGAGCTACACCATGGTTCCTAACAAGATCCTGCAGACCCTGTTGGACCAGTTCTTCCCTGGTTACAGTAAAGGACGATGATGTGCTCAGATCCTTCTGAACTCCTCCCAGTGACTTTATAGACAGTTAAGGAGAATAAACGTGGGAAATTCAACAGTGGACCAGCCAGCTTGATGGGACTCAATATGTTGTCACATTTTGAAGCAGCTCACCCTCTTCCCCTCATAGCCATCTTTTTGGTGTAGTGAGATCTCTTAATTCTCGGCTGTCTTTTAACATCAAAGGGTAGTTTGGGCCAGTTAATGAATAGTTTTTAAAGAAAAAGATGAAAAGCTTCAGCTCCCACTGGCCTAGCTGATGCTTGATTTATGATTTGTTTTTTTTTTTTTTGTAACTACCTCAGGACAGAGGAAAATAAATTATGGGGATGACAAAAAGTTAGCGAATTTTTAGCTACACACTGCCTCCTGAATAATAGTTGTGCCTGGTCCGTGTAGTTTGATTTACAAAAAAAAAAGAAAAAAAAAGAAAAAAAAAGAAAGAGGAAAAAAAAAAAAACAAAAAAAAACCAACTAAAACCAAAACAAAACCCCACAAAAACAGCAAAAAACAGAAACAGCACTTAAGCCAGCTGGAGTAAAGAACAGCAAATTATGTGGTGTGCATAATCCTTTTTTGTCTTTTTCTTCCATTATGCTGTATTTTTTTGCAAGAACAGGCTGATTTTTAGTCTATTTTTGTGAGCTTCATTGTGCTTTTCTTGTATCTTATGCAAGTTGACTACTAATGACTAATGAGAACAATATGAATGCATTGTTGCTACATTAGTGTAAAGTGATCTGTGTTTTTTGCACTTAAGGAGGGTATTCAAGACACTCTAGTTGTGTAAAAAATATTTCATATAAAGAACTGCCACTTCTGTATTAGTTAAACTGTATGCTTTTAGTAAGTCTTGTATCAGTGGCAATACATCTACACAGCATTGAAGGCAGTGCTAGCTTGGAGAGGGTTCAAATCGCTTCATATTGTGATCTGAAATTTTATATACAATATATCTCCCCCAAATATACCTTATTAAATATTTTATGATTCAGAAAAATTGCTAATTTTGTTTTCACTATTATCCTCTTATGTAAATTATATTTTTATAGCAGATTTTTTTTTCCAGATTGCTACATACTTTCTTTAGGTGGGTGGCTTTTTTTCTAAGCTTTATATTCCTGTCATTTATTAGTTATTTTAAAAAAAAAAAAAAGAATGTTAAGAAAAGAACAACCCAACATCTACACTCCTGTACAGCAGCAGCTGTCATAAAGCTGCTCTGGTCTCTGCTGAGCATCTGTCTGAAGGAAAGCTGGTGCTGGATTGCACTCCATGTGCCAGAGAGCAGTAAGGCCGCTCTGCCCGCAGCCTGGTGCAGTTGGGTGCTGCCCTCTGGTCATTCATAACCACTCACTCAGATGTTGGTGATATTTGGCTTTTTCATGGCCAGAAGTCAGTTTAGTGGCCTACTCACGTCATTCCGATGAACTTACCCTTACCCTACCCCCATTTCTCCTCAGGAGGCCATTAGCATACCAAATGTTGGTAGTATCTCATAATGTAACAAAAATCAGGTGTTGTTGGGCAGTTTGGCTTTTTCTGTGCTTATTAGAATGAAGATTCTTTGTGCAGTAGGTGAATTAGTATTAAGCATATGCTTCATAAAAGCTATAAACAGTCTTACATCCTGTTGAATTCTGTGTTTTGCAAAGTGGTAGCTCAGCATTTTATGGGGAAACAGATGTAGTTCAACCTCTGTAAGGATGGTATGCATTTTTGCAGTAAGCAAAGATGCTTTTTTTCTGTTCAATAGCTTTTACCAATTGAGGATTATGTGTAGTAGCTATGCACCATTTGGAGAGAGAAAGCTCTTACGACTGTGCATAGGAACACTTGAGTTTTAATTTGTGCCCCAGTCTAACATGAACGTTGGTAGCATTTTTAGTATTTATTATGTGAATGGTTACTTTTAAGTGAGTAGTTCAGATTTATGTTTGCAAGTCTTACCTTATAAAAACTTATTTTTAATGCAGAACAATTAGTAAATGTCGTCTTCTAGGAAATGTGGTTATTTCTGACTTCTATTAATTACTTTATTGTTATTGAGTTTGCTGCTGATTTACCATCAGCTACAGATTTGTCAGTTTAAAGACAACAGTGGAGATTTCATTACTTGATACAAATGTGCAAAAAAAAAAAAAGATTTTTAATGTCTTTATCAGACACAGTTAGCAGACATCATCAGACACCATGAAAGTGCCTCTTTACCAAACGGTAAAAGTAATTTGGGAAGGCTTTGTACAGTTAGCTTGGTAGGTCCGAATGCCTGTCCGTTCCTCACACTGCAAGTGGTGATTATGGCAGTGTTTTGGTGTTTCATATCTTTTTATCTCTTCCCCCTTCCCCAGTGCTACAGCAGTAGCCTGAAGAATAATTGCCTTTTCGGAAATAGGTTTTTCATTAGAAAATTCTAATTTTCTCTCCCTATGTAGACGTTTGGGGACCTATGTGCAGATAAACCTGGCCCAACCTTCCTTTAATGGAAGCCATTCCTATCATCTTTTGTTCTGTTTTTTTCTGGTTAACTAATTCCACATGAAAGTCCTATGGAAAGTAATGTAAACATTGCAAAGCCAAAACAGAAGAAGTGCAGTACTTGAGGTGCTGCTGTTTGTGTCCCTTCAGAGAGAGCCCCTGGTCATGACTGTGTGTACACCTTCATGAAGAGGCTGTGTGGTTCCTGGTTGTAAAATGTAGTGCTCTCTTGAGTGTTACCAAATCCTGCTTCACATGGCCATATGAGGCTGTCACGGCTTGGGAGCCCATTTGTGTCAAACACAACTCAATCTGCACAGACCAGCTCCTACATTACTCCAAGTCATAGAATCGCTCAGGTTGGAAAAGACCTTCAAGATCATTGAGTCCAACCACAACCTACCCATACTACCCTAACTAACATCCCTCTGCTAAATCATGTCCCTGAGCACCACATCCAAATGGTCTATAAACACGTCCAACCACCTCCCTGGAAAGCCTATTCCAGTGCTTAACAACCCTTTCTGTAAAGAAGTTTTTCCTGATACCCAACCTAAACTTACCTTGGTGCAACTTGAGGCCATTTTCCCTTGTCCTGTCACCTGTCACCACTGAGAAGAGACCAGTCCCACTCGCTGTAAGCACCTTTCAGATACTGGAAGAGAACAATAAGGTCTCCCCTCAGCCTCCTTTTCCCCAGACTAAACAGACCTAGTTCCTTCAGTCTCTTCTCATAAGGCACATTCTCCAAGCCCTTCACAAGCCTTGTTGTCCTTCCTTGGACCTGCTCCAGCACCTCAGTATCTTTCTATAGTGAGGTGCCCAAAACTGAACACAGTACTCGAGGTGAGACCTCACCAGTGCTGAGTACAGGTGCAAGGTTACTTCCCTAGTCCTGCAATTCCTGATACAAGCCAGGATGCATTTCTTTGGTGTCAAGTGCACTGTCTGTCTCTATAAAACCTAGAGAGCTAGGTTTTATAAAATATGACTTGGAACAGATTAGAAGATGACCTTTAACATTTGAGTCCATGCTACTTAATTGAATATGGCATTATGCATACCCACAGGAAACTGGCCTGAGTGCACCATCAGTAGTCTTGGATTGCTAGAGTTCAGGTTTCAGATAATGTTTACACAGGGTGTAGACTTACAAAACAAAGCAAGCTAAATACATCGAAACCAAAATCCAGAACAAGATACTTGAGAAATGATGTAAGGAGAATACTTTGTTAGACAAGATTTAACTCAAACTAAGCACTTCACAGTATACTAGAGAAGTTGTCTCATGCTTTCTCGGGAATAAGAAGAGAGGAGTAGATGGAACTACAAGGAAGAATTGATGTGATACAGACAGAAGGCAAGTTTGTTACCACTCAGTAAACCTAATCACTGAAAATGACAGATTTATCTCAATCTCTGCCAGCATTTTGCTTCATGTAGAATCTGTTACTGCTGTGGCAGTTCTGACAAATTAGAACTTCAGACTCAGAAGCCTCAGTTCCATACAAAAAAAAAAAAAACAGCTTAAGAGTTAAAATTCAAAAGGTTATGATACTTAAATTTTGACCAACTTTATTAGAATACTAACATTGGTAGATAAAAAACAGCACAAAATATTAACATTAGCAATGCTACCGGTAGTACATGAATTAAACAATCTACTTCATCTGTTTTTACAGAATATAAACAATTAGTCCTACAGTTAATGTTTATTACTATAGCTTTACACATCTGCACCTTCTCTAATTTCTGTAACCGTATTTTGTATACCACATCACGAACTGAGAGTTAACTGTTAAAGCTTTAGCACAGAGCAGAGAAAATGCTGAATCGAGGCAACTTCAACATCAACTGCTGTGGAACAAACACGTTTTGTTCATACCTACTATACTGATTGTATTTACATTTTGACTGGGTGGTGATTCAATTAACGAATGTGGTGATTATCCAAAATATACACAGTATATAAATCCCCTATCAGGTCTGGGAGGAAAAGGCCATCCTGATGGACTCAGAAACTCGAGCTGGAAGCAGTGTTATGAAGAAGCTCTCTTCTGCTCAGAGAAGGGAGATTCGTAGGCTTCCATTGGTGGGCAGGTACAAACCAGATGTTGGTCTCCATATATGTCATCAATGCGAGCAATCGTGGGCCAAAACTTGCTTTCAGGCTTCACAAAAGGCTGTATGCAGAAATAAAAGAAGACATTATTTTAACTGTTGCGCTAAGCAGCTGCGTAAATGTAACAGACGCCTGAAGTTTCAACAACAACCAAAGTTGGAGTGTGAAATCAAGCCTCCGGTGCATTTTCAATCCCATAAAGTCAACAAGTATGTATAACAAAAATGGCAGTTAGTTAAAGGAAAATTTAGATTCTCGAAAAAGTGCATCTCTGTCCTCTGACCCGAGCTTGCAAAGAAGCAGTCATGAAATAAACAGAAACTGTGATCCCTTGAATTACTGGCTAATGGGCGGAAACCAAAGAAAAGTGAAAGAGACTATCAAGATCTGAGCTGTTCAATGCAGTAATAATTTATATTAAAAAAAAAGTAAAACAAATATAATAAGGTGGTAAACTTCCTAAGTGCAGTTAAATTGTTCTTCTTTGAAACAGTACATGGCAATAAGGCAGATGTAAAGTAGATGCAGTTCAGTTTCAGGTGAGAAAAGTTACTGTCAAGATTGCGGAAAAAGCAGTTTTACACAGTGCTTCCAAGAAATCAGATACACTGCATCCCAGTCTGTCCTCTGTAGCTGACTCGCATTGGTGCTGCCTGCCCCATGCTGCCTTTCCATCTCATCAAACCCTCCTCTGAGCTCCTCATAGCAGAGCTGAACATTAAATGTGGTCTCTGTTTTCAGAGGCTGTGGTGCAGTATGTCTGAATTGAAGGGACTGGAGCTGTAACTTGCTTCCACCAAGAATAACCAATATCCAAGTGCTGGCATTACAAATCCAAGTTCACGTTTCCTTCATGTCTAGAGATTTTTTTAAAGATCTTTTTCCTTGTCTTGAAAAAGAAAACTTATAGAACTGCTGTAGAGCTCACACAAACAAACTGTGTAATGGCAAAAAGTACTTTGAAGTGTTTATTCCTACCAGACTAGTTCTTCTGCAATACATCAGAAAACCACAGAGCAGAAAGCAAATTCATGCATTACCACATCACTAACATTCCATCGTTTACTCACCAGTGGGAATGCTGCCACTTCTCGGGAATAAGGGCGATCCCACTTTGAAGAAGTGACACAGTTCAGAGTATGTGGTGACATCTGCAAGCACAAAGGCGTGTATGACATGAAATTACTCGATTCAATTGAACGTATCTTTGAGAATCTTCCTTAAGATTCACGTCATTACAGAAAAAATAATACAGACTGCTGTCTGGTATCTCCTTGAGACACAATGTATCTCGGGGGAAAAAAAGAGAAGAAAAAAAAAAGGAGTGGATCTAAAACAGGAAGCCACCCAGTATCTAGATGCATTCCATTTTGTCCAACATCACCCAAGATGTGAACGTGCTTCCAGCTTTTCACCACATTCCCTCAGTATTTAAAGATTCAGTGCAGCCTCACAACAGTTAACCAGAACTTGAGCCTGTAGCAGTATTGTGCCATAGTAGCTTAAGTAATTCATCTGGTCTTCATTTAACTGTTAGCTTTAAGGTCATTTCACTTCCTTTCTTAAATCAAATAAATAAGTAAGCAGTACTCCTTCACTAATTTAAGATGGTCCCCAAAAGTAGAGATCATATGCTTCTTTCAGTAACTTTCTCTACTGTGTCTGCGAAGTTTGAGCTTCTACTTTAAAAAGTCAGAATTCCAGGTTTTGAGAACTTTCAAGGTTTCTAAAGAATTTCAATCTGTAACCCCTGCTACTTCACTGTCACACAGCTATTTTCTGGAGTACTGAAAGACTGGGAAAGGGGCTTAAGTAAGTCTCAAGAGTAAAGCTGGAGCTGGCAACTTGCTCTACGTGTCTTCTTACCTTCAGAGGGTTAACCTGGGGGTCCATCCTGCCCTCCTCTATTTCAGCGATTTCCTGTCGAATACTGATCATTGCATCACAAAACCTGTCCAGCTCTGCCTTGTCTTCAGACTCCGTTGGTTCAATCATGAGAGTCCCTGCCACTGGCCAGGACATGGTTGGAGCATGAAAACCTGAAAACAGAATCAGTCACTGACAACGGGTCATAAGCCAACACATGCACAGCTAGCAACGGATTCAAAATTCAGCCCTTTAATCTTTACAGGAGTGAGCGCATGGATTGGTAGTGTACAGACAGATTTTAAAGTATTTAAAAGACAATTTTATTATCTTATTCACGAAAGGGTTTAAAGTTATTCACTGATAATGAAATGATCTTAAAAACTGCGCTTTTTGCTCTGTTTTTAACTCAACACATATTATCTTTCAATAATATCACAGAATGTTTTGTGTTGGAAGGGACCTTTAAGATCATC
The DNA here is from genome assembly GCF_019238085.1 of Lagopus leucura. Classification (NCBI taxonomy): domain Eukaryota; kingdom Metazoa; phylum Chordata; class Aves; order Galliformes; family Phasianidae; genus Lagopus; species Lagopus leucura. The sequence continues at coordinate 623,644 of NW_024962272.1, forward strand.
TAGTTCCAACTCCCCTGCTGTAGGCAGGCACGCCTCCCACTAGACCAGGGTGCCCAAAGCCCCATCCAGCCTGGCCTTCAAGTGCTTCCAGGGAGGGGTATCCACAGCCTGTCTGTGCCTGTTCCAGTAAGTCATCACTCTCATGGTAAACAGTTTCTCCCTGATATCTAGTCTAAATCTACCTTCTTCCAGTTTGAAACCATTTCCTCTCATCCTGTCCCTACATGCCTTTATAAAAAGTCCCTCCTCAGTCTCAGGTACTGGAAGGTCACTACAAGGTCTCTTTGGAGCCTTCTCTTCTCCAGGCTGAAAAGCCCCAGCTCTCTCAGCCTGTCTTGTAGGGGAGGTGCACCAGCCTCCGAACTTCAACTTCACGAAGTTGGCATGGGCCCACCTCTTATGCCTGTCCAGGTCCCTCTGGTTAGCATCCCTTTCCTCTGGCATGTCAGCTGCACCACTCAGCTTAGTAGTGCCTGCAAATTTGCTGAAAACTCGATCCCACTGTCCATGTCCACTACAGAGATGCTCCCAGCACTGATCCCTGAGGAATGCCACTCATCTCTGGTCTCCACTTGGACACTGAGTCATTGACCACCACATTCGGAGTGCAACCATCCAGCCAAATCCTTATCCAGCAAGTGGTCCATCCAGCAAATCCATCTTTCTCCAACTGGCAACTAGGATGGTGCGTGGGACAGTGTCAAACGCTTTGCACAAGTCCAGGTAGATGGTATCAGTAGCTCTTCCTTTATCCACTGATGGTGTAACCCCATTATAAAAGGCCACCAAGTTTGTCAGGCATGACTTGCCCTTGGTGAATCTCATCTTTATTTTCCACGTGTCTTAATAGGGCTTTCAGGAAGAAATATTCCATAATTGTTCCAGGCACAGAGGAGAGACAGCCTGGCCTATAGAATCATAGGTTCATTACAGTTGGAAGGATTGTTAAATGTTATGTTGTCCTACTCCCCTACAATGAAGAGGGATGTCCACAGCTAGATTGCCCAGGACCTGATCCAGTCTGGCCTTCAAAGTCTCCAGGGATAGGGCAGCAAACACATCTCTGGGAAACTTGTTCCAGTGCCTCACACTCTCACTGTAAAAGACTTTTTCCTTATATCCAAGCTAAATCTACCCTCTTTATGCTTGAAACCATTTCCCCTTGTTCTGTCACCACAGACCCTCCTAAAGAGTCCGTCCCCTTCTTTCCTGAAGCTTTACATACTGAAAGGCTGCTTTTAGTTCACCTCAAAGCCTTCTCTTCTCCAGGCTGAACAGCCCCGTTATTCAGGTTTATTGCCATTCCCTGCTGCTCACTTCAGTATTTGGTCCCTACATCCTCTTATCATATGCCAATGCAAGATTAATACAGATTTGTGCAGTAGGAGATGAATTAAAAAATGGGTTGCTTGTTATCATTTCTTTCCTGCAGTGCTGCCAAACACAGCCTTTAGGCTGCAGATCACATTCTTCAGAGCAAGCATACCAAAAACAACCTTGGAGTGCCCAACCACTCAGTCATGTAATTGCAAATTGGGAGGGCAGTTTACAAAGGCAGGGAATAGCAGCAGGTTCTTCAGTAGTTATAACAACCTCATAGATGCAAAAGCTCTTTAATGAGCTTAATGAGCATGTTGAAAAATGATGAGATGATCAAGGCAGATTCTTCATCCGTAAGAATGAGACGTTTTGGGAACCTTTTAGAATAGATTTGTGAATTTCTCCTTTAGGCTGCTGTTTAAAAGACATTTGACTAACCATAATCCTGAAGTCGCTTAGCAAGATCCACAGCTTCAACATTTGCTGTTTTTTTGAAAGGTCTTGTATCCAAAATAAATTCATGGGCTACGTAACCTGTAAGAAAAGCAATGTGGTTTACTTTTGGGAGAATAGCACAATCCATTGAGCAGTCTATCCTCATTGGTTTTGTGTAGAATATGATAAAGAGACAAAGTAAAAAATATCTGCTTTGTCAAAATCTCTACCCAGAGAAAGTACCAGGTAAGAGCTACACAACCCAGCATGTGAACACTGGTCCTCCAAGACCCACATGAGCTTAAGAGGCCTCATTTTCCAAGATGTATAGGAGAGGGTAGTCCAAGTAGCTCCGTATTGTTTGTAAGCTCTGGGAAAATAAATGGATTTGTCTGTAGCCCAACATCATTTGGATCACAGACTTTTTCAAATTAGCCACATATAAGAAAACTGATTTCATGTTACATCAGAGAAAAGCTCAAATCTGTTGTTACAAATAGGCTAAAGACCAAAGTTATCCAAAGTCATAATTCCGAAGAACTATGTTCCATTTCTTTAGTGAATCCTTCAAAATTTGAAAATTTTATTTACTTCCGTGAGGAAATTATATATTCTCCTCAAATGCAACCTGCAGGTTTAATCAGTTTGTACTCTTAAGTTCAATAAATGTGTTTTGAACTGCATACATACTGTACTCAAGTTTTCTCCAGTGCCATTTGACTTTAACAAGCAAAATAGCATTTTATTATAGTTATGATGGTCTAGTGTAACAGACAGGTAATTGTGTCCTTTCTTACTCCCTACTTTTACAGGACAGGAGAGTTGCATTAGGGAGCTGGAATGTAGCTGAAGTATTTCCCATTGTCAAAGAGATTCTCATCCTCCTTATAAAACAGAACAAGGAAACAAAGTGAGGATAGATATTTTTCATTTTTTCTCAGAGGATTGTATGTAAGCGGAAGTTTATGATGAAAAGTTCTTACATTGTTATGTGGGATATAGAGAGATTAGAACAGGCTTGGAGGCCTGACATCATTGCTTCTTTTTTTTTCTAATGCGTCATTAATTTACTGTTAGACTTCAAGGAGAACAGTTGGATTTTCCAACATTTACTCCATCTCCTGCCATCATTTCATGTAACTACAAAAAAAAGCATTTTTAGTTCTGCCTCCAGCTACCTCTGTTCCATTGCAGTACCTCCACAGAAGATGTAGCAGGCTATTCCTCTCCTTGTGTATGGAACAGGAGAAGACTGAGATTCAGCTGCCACATAGCATTAGGTAAGAGCTATACTGCAAGCCAGCTTTTACACAAAACATTCTGAAAAGAGCTTTGTAGAGGAAATCAAATTGCCACTACTTGCCTCTTACTCCTCTGAAAAGGATTTTGTAGTGCTTCTCTAGCCTCTTTGCCATGTAGTTTGCATTTAATATAGCGATCTCAGAAGCATGTTTAAGACCTTTTGCTCCCATTGTCTGAAAGAGGAATAACATGAGAATGTTTTTATATCTGTTTCTTCAAGCAAGATAAGCATGTTCTTATCCCAACAAAATGACAGAGTGGGAACACATGTGGCTCATTTACAGCAGCACACTGCTACTGCAGGTTTCCACACTGGACTCACAGGAAAGCACATGGAAGACATGGCTTGTTAGAATGCTGTGTGCCTAAGACCACATGTGGAAAGTAAACAGGTGAGTAACTCAACTCCAGAGATGGAGCAGCTTTGAAATGAAGAGAGCAGAACTGGTGAATTTCATCAAGTGGCTTCTATTTCTGCCTGTGCCCCTGCCACTGCCTGCATCTTCAGGCAAAAGGCACCCACAGAGCTGCCTGAAAAGCAGACTCTGCTGCCTGAACAGACACTGCTTTGGTGTCATATCACAGATGAAACTGTGCATTAACAAAGATTAGAGCCAATTGAATACAATTGCATACTTAATTCTCAGAGGGAAGGGCTGGAATTAGTGTTTGACTTTGAGTTAGGCTGACAGGGAGAATGCCAAAGCAGCCCTTGCAGTTCTCTCTGTAGATGGGACAACTGGGAAAATAAGTAGTTTCCAACCAGCTTTTAAACAAAAATTTAATGTCAGAGACAGCAGAGGGACAAGGCTGACAGCAGATTTTGCCTGATTGTGCAGACTTGTCCGCAAGTCCACTTGCCTTAGAATTATTACTGACAAGAGTCAGAAGAATGCAGGCTGTACAGGTACAACCCACTGTCATCCTGCCATATTAATAATTGTAACAGATGGCAATAGGCATTTCTACCTGAAAATAAGGAGATTCAAAGGATTTTAAAAATCTCTGGCTATGCCATGGGTGCACTGCAGTCTGTGCACTGCACTTAAACTGTCTATGTGATTTTAGTGATAGTGGTACTCAGGTCTGCTGAAAGAGAAACAGCCCTTCAGCTGATATGCCTTAAAAAAAGTCTACACACCTTGATATACACCCAGGAAATGGGCAATATGGCACTGGAACCCCAAGGTGCAGCACTGACAGTACCCAAAGGACAAGCATCCTTATCCGTCTGAATTTTGATGACAGGATGGGTAGGCAAGTAGGGAGCCAAATGTTTCTTCCTAAAACAGAAAGACTGACTTCAGAACTTAAAAATGTGCTGCTGTGTTACCATTCCTGAACATTTTCAGCAATAGACTCTCTTCACATTCCTTCCAAACACAGTCCACTAGGAGATCTGGTCAATGTCTTCTTCGGCAGAAAATGTAGTAGCTTAACTGTTGCCAGCGTAGGATGACACTCATTTTATAGACCATCAGAAGATACTCATGCAGGTATCCAAATAAAAATAATATTTTAAAGGAACAAGATTTATTTTTTTTAACAATAAAATTGGTCTGTAGGATAGAATCAAGATTTTCATCCACCATTTCAGTGGACTGTACACAATATCAGTTCTCAAAGCCCACAGATCAGTTCTGTATCCATTCAAAAACCAGACTGCTGAGCAGGATTTGCCATTCATACTAAGTGCCAACATGCAGTCAGGGCTTGCAAATACCGATGAGCCTCATCACTCAACAAATCAGCACGATTCTATGACATGATTATCCAGGAGAAGGACTAAAGTTTACAAACAGCAATATACTTCTCACACGAATAGCTCTATACTTAAAAGAACTGTCAATCAGGATTCATTAAGGGATTTTGTTTGTTTGCTATCTGGATTTATTTTTTTTTTTTAAATAAATTCCTTAAAAAAACTTAATTTAATATACTTACACTCCAATTGGTCCCATTCCAGGTCCTCCTCCTCCATGGGGAATGCAAAAGGTTTTGTGAAGGTTTAAGTGAGAGACATCAGAGCCATAATCTCCAGGACGACACAGACCCACCTGTGAAGTGAATACTTATATGTGAACTGATCTCCTGGCATTGAAAGACCTGCTGCCATTGCCCTCAAGAAAATTACACTGTAAGAGATGTTACACATTTTCCCATTTTCCTTTAACATGATGCATCACAAACAAGTATTGATGCAAACGCTGTGAGTTTTTTGCTTTAGGAATTCTCATTCATGTTTAAAGAATGCCTCTGACAAAAATTAGGCAGGCTAAGTCATTTTCATTGAATCATAGAATGGCCTGTGTTGAAAAGGACCACAGTGATCATCTGGTATTTCAAAGCAAATTTACATAAACAAAAGGTATACCAGCAACTAACTCCTATTATTATTCAAGGAATCCTCACCACCTCCCCTGAGCCCTGCATCATCTTGTAATGAAGTTATAGTCTGAACTGAATACTGCCAGGATACTTTTTTCCCAGAGAAACTACAGGTTCAATTGTATTATATCTGCCTAGGAGATCATATACCTGGGCGTTCATATTTGCTCCATCCAGGTAAACCTGGCCTCCATGTCTGTGAATCAGATCACACACATCTGCAATCTCCTCTTCAAATACACCATTGGTAGAAGGGTACGTGATCATGATGGCTGCCAAGTTGTCTTTGTGCTTGTCCACCTGGAGGCAGAGAGGCAGGCAGAGGAAAAGGTCACTGAGGCTCATAAAGCTCCTTCAAGACAAGACCTCTACTCAGCTAATGTTTATCAGCCTAAGTCACTTACAGTAAGCAAGTACCGGCTCTCATATTCACCAACACCTAAGCAGAAGGAGTGTTTTCTTGATAGGTCAGAATTTTAAATTGCAGAAGCGTGGTATGAGAAGTCAAAAAGCAGACACTTTTGAGACCTTTAAACAAACCAGGTGAAACACTTGCTCTTCAAGGTAACGTCATGCACAGGTTATAGCTTTGTTTTCAGCAGCATAGATCTATTACTACCATAAAAAGCTGCTCAAATATGTATTTTTAGAAATGTGTCCTGCTAATTCCTTGGATTCCCAGGATTCACCTGCAGCAAATCTACTCAAAAAAGTGAAAAAAGTTGCCTAGCAACACCCTCTCCAGCAGAGATGCTCTTGAATTTAACCAAGTAAATGCTACAGTGCAGTCTGAAAGGTCTCAGCCTCACAAACACGCTCCTTTCATTTCAAATACTAAACGCAGATGGGAACGTTTTGCTGTAAAAGAGCCTGCTGAGACTCACTCAGCCACTCCTGCACAAAAGATCCTCAAATTAAAGGAAATCTCGTAAGTCACATGGCTTGAATCTGAATGAGAAAAAATGAAAGAAATACTCATTCCTTTCAAGTACATATTCACTATTTTCTGCCCTATTTTCTCTCAGATGAGTATCCAATTTGTCTGTCAAAACTATTACCTGTTGAGGAGAAGGAGTGCTCCTGCCTTGAACGCTAAAGCTGATTAAACACTCACCATCGCTTTTAAATGGGAGATATCAATGCTCCCATTTTTATCCACTTCAATTGGCTGAATCTTCATTCCTGCCATTTGTGCACTTGCTGGATTTGTACCATGAGCAGATCTAGGAATAAGGCAAACCTTGGAAGGAAAAAGAAGCAGGTCTATAGTACAGCCAGTCATACAAGTCTTTGAATACTACGGTTCATACTCAGCACAAACTCATTATCACAGTTCTTAAAAGGGAGACAAAGGAAATGTTTATGAGTAAACTGCTACTTGCATCAAACACTGAAACTTAGTTTTCTTTGGAGAAACCAGGAAGAAGCATCAAAATACCCATTAGGAAAACAAAGTTTCTTTTGCTCGATAAATCATATTTAGGAAACTGTGGAAAATGTGTTTCCAGAACATCATTTCAGAGACTTTTTATTGCAATTATTCATTTATTGTCTTTATTTTCCAGTCTGGTGCTGAGTATAATGACCTGGCAGGAAAAACTACCTGATTCTAACCTTCCACTAAATCCCAACTGACTTAAGCATTTCCTTCTCTATTCTATTGCCATTTCTTTTATTATAACTAACAAGTTTCAGGCAGTTACTTACAGCCTCTTTACAGCTCAGTTAAAAAAAAGAGAGAGAGAAAGAGAGAGAAAAAAAAAGGAAGGGCTTTTACTTATATAAATATTAGCTCTTATCAGTGACAATTAGGAAAATAGAGATCTGGAGTTCCCAGACACTTATCAGGAACTCCATCCATTCTAAAGTCAATAAATACACCTTTTTCCTTCCTTCCTTCTTCCCTTCCTTCCTTCCTCCTTTCCTCCCTCCTTTCCTCCTTCCTTTCTTTTTAAGCTCTTTTACTTCTATTAAGTGGTTATATTAAAATATTTGTCTATTTTGTCTATTACGATTCTCTTGAGAAGATTAATTTAACAAAGCTCAGTAAGTTACTCAATATGAGCTGTATTAAATAACTAACATCAAGGCTGTCGGTTGGGTTTCTTGTTTGTTTGGATGATTTCACAGAAAAATGCACTGTGACCTCTACCTCATGCTCCATGGAGATGCTAAGACAAATGCTGATTACTTCAAAAGCTATTTCAAGCTACTAAGCACTCAGTCTCAGCAGATGGATATTTGCTCTTTTTGCATTGAAATAACAGTGTTTCACTGTGCAGCTGTGCTGAAAGAAATACAAAGATCACGGCTCTACTGGTGACACATCCACTGTGACACTTCCATGGTAATTTTAAATGGTAATGTTAAGTGCCACCCAGTCCTGGTGGATTGTATCTGCAGCTGCTGGATTCAGAAGTTATTGATTAGACTACAAAGCAAACAGATGCTGTGAGCTGTAATTGAATGTAAGGTTGTAGGTCTTTTTTCCAGAAGAGGGCACCAGATCCAAATGAGGCTGACTGCAAGAAGCTTGATCAGCTGCTTCAGTTTACTTTCCTAAATTGCAAAACAAATAAGAAAGCAAAACAATAGAAAACAAACAAACAACAAAAAGCCCAACTAATCTCTTAGCACAACACTATGTATGCTTTGCAGAAGAAGCTAGTGAGAACACCTCTACTTTCTATAATATGGTCAATATATGGAAAGAAATGGGTGTGAAATGAAACAGATCTGAACTTGAAATTTACAAGGACAGACGCTAATTCATAGAAAGTAGTGATGCTACAGTGTCATGTATTAAACACTGTAGTAGTAATGAAGTCCCATAGCAGTGACTTTAACCTTAAACACTTCAGACCTTCTTCTGTTGCCTCTTCATGTGTCTAGAACAGAGATCAGGCTGCCTACCAGCAATGAGCCCTGCCACTCAATCTTTCCCTTTTCACTACTGCTTTAAATTTAAAATGGCTATATAAGGCTTTCTTTGCATCGCATACATAGTAGCCTTCCAATGTGAAACAGAGAAAACAGAACCAGCAGTTAGTTACAGTTAAACAAAAGCATCACCACAAAGGAAGGTTGAATAAATTCTGCAGGCAGCTGCAGTACCTGCACAGTTAATCTCTAGAGTTAGAACTAAAACTATTAAACACGGTTCCTAGCAAGAACTGGTTCGTCTTTGGGGTTAGCTATATCACCACTCAGGTTTACAAGAACTCTCTTTTATCAGGCTTCAATGGTATAGCTTGAAGTGATTCCTTGAGGTCAAAGTTTCAGGTAGACAGTACTGAAGAGAATAAAAATTAAGACTTCTGAGTCTAGCCTTACCACCTGAAGATTATAATTGAAAACTCTTTTCCATTACTCATCCAGAACTTTGTGGAGCTTGAGAAGAAAGGCTATCTTCACATATTTTACAGAAATTTATTTGAAGCAGTTTAAATAGTCAAGAACTGGATGAGCCTTGATACAGGTGATTCCTGTTAATGGGCCTTGTCTCAAATGTGGTGCTGTCAGACCCCGTGCCTTGCCTACCATGTTGCTCTGGCTACATGGAGGCTGGATAGGCACAAAACAGTATGAGCTGCTGGGAATGGGACCACAAGCCCATTTGGGTAGACAGTACCAAGATATCAGAGGTATCAGCAGCACCAGGTAAAAGCCCAAATCCTCCCATCCCCTGTCTCACAGGGTTCAACCTTCTTGGGGCACATTTTTCTGTCACCTCAACAACAAGTTCTTCACTCTTATGCCAGCACCAAAACAGGTTCCACACACACAGTAACAAGCCAAAGATGTTAAATAATAAAATCAAACATCTGATGTAAGGATGTACAAAAAACTCAAGAGCTCATGCAAGAAAGTTGGACAGATCAACAGCTGAGGAGAAAAGCGAGGTGTAATCCTCGTCTCCACAGGGTAGCTCACACAGAACAGGAACAGCATCATTCCAGGGACATATGTCAGCCCAGACACATGGCCATTGCTTTTATCAGAATGTTCCCAGTCACAGCAAAATGAAGTGATAAGCAGCATAGCAAACTGCAAGGTCTGGAAGCAGCCATTTAAAAGCCCTGAGCTCAGATACACAGTAAAGCAACAAGCTCTGTGACCAGCATAGGGAGCCTTCCAATAAACAGATTGGCATGCTCAGATCAAAACTGTAATTACCTTAGCTCCACGTTGGACACCAAAAAGGACAGTGGTGGGTTGGCCTGGCCAACAGTCAAACACCCACACAGCTGCTCACTCATTCCCCTCTCCCGTGGGACAAGGAGAAAATAGAGGTAAGGTGAGAAGATTCATGGACTGAGATAATGATAATTTAAATAGGGAAAACAAAAGCTGTGTCCACAGCCAAACCAAGAAGAGGAATTCCTTCACTACTTCCCATCAGCAGGCACATATTTAGTCACCTCCTGGAAAGCAGGGCCTCAGCATGTTTAATGGTTGTTTGGGAAAATCAATTCCATAACCATGAACTTGCCCCTTTCATCCTTCTTTTCCTGAGCTTTGACTGTGGAGCATGACATTACATGGTGTGGAATACCACTATGGTTAGTTCAGTCAGCTGTTCTGGCTGTGTCACCTCCCAGCTTCTTGCCCACCCAGCCTACTCACTTGAGGATGGGGTGCAGGGCAGAATGGGAAAGAGGAGCCTTGACACTCTGCATGCAGTAGACAAAATAACGGTGTAACTATTAGTGCTTTACCAGCTCCATATGCAGAGCACAGCACCATACGGCCTGCTGTGAACAAAGCTAACCCCATCCCAGACAGACTCAAAATGGATCCAGACCATTTGATAAAACTTTTCCTCACTCCCACTGCTTATTCAGTGAATTAATACTTTTAATACAGTACACATGATCTGTGAGGAAAGCAGTGAATAACAAAAGGCTTGTCAGAGACAAGGACACAAGGACAGCCTAGTTTTGGGTGAGCCCTAGCTTCCAAACCAACTCTCCTGTCTCCACTTCCCACCCCCAGTTCCTCCCCAGACAAGCGTTGACACTTACACTTCTATGGCGTTCTCCTTTTGCATTTAAATAAGCTTTGATTGCAGCCAAACCTGCATACTCTCCTTGGGCTCCACTGCAAGAGAAAAACAAAGACTGTTAAGAAAGAACATGAATCAGAACGGATTACCACTCTGCAGAAGCTTTCTGCCAGTTTTGTCTTTCACATTTTCTTCAGGAATAAGTTTTTGGAGTCCTTGTGAATGAGCAAATGTTAAAAAAAAAAAAAAAAAAAACCTCCTACCTGTTTGGTTGGAAGGAGATTTTGTCATAGCCAGTAATCTCACATAGGTCCTTCTCTAAATCTCTGAAAAGCTGCTGATAGCCCTGAGCTTGTTCCAAAGGCACAAAAGGGTGGATGCTGGCAAATTCTTTCCATGAAATCGGCTTAAACAAACAAACAAACAAAATCCTCAAGTGTTGTAAAAATAAGAATTCTGAAGACAACTCTGTTTTGTTGTTAATTTCTCTAAAGAAAATAAGCTGCCCTTGCTCAAATAAAGACCAAGTATTTCTTGCATGTCAACATAAATTCCCAACCTATGTGAAGGATGATTCTCAAAAACATTTTTTAACATTCAGGAGATGTTTAAAATCCTCACTTGCTTCTTTTTAGTTACTTGTGCTTATGTGCAGCTGTGAGATCACAGGGCAAAAAGAGATGATTCAAGGAACAGTGCCTAACAATCTGCTTCATAAACTTCTGTTAATTTCAATTTTAATATAAAAGACAAAAAAAAGTAGGGACAAGGTACAGAAATGACTGAGAGGAGGGGGAGAAATCTAGCAAGCAAGTAGCAACAAGGAGAGAGAGGAAAAAATCAAAGGGTATTCAGTACCCAATGCTGGCTAAGCTGATACCAGCTGTAAAGAAATGAAGATAGATGGAGACTCCAACTCCTCACCTGAGAACAAGGACAGTTCCCCTAAGGAGCAGCAAATTGTCTAAAGGCAAGAACTGTGTTTTACTGTAAGATTTGTGAAACAGCTAGAAGTTAGGTACAGCAACAGCATTAGGGAACATGAATGTAACACCTAATATTTATTACATATATTACAAATACATGTCTATTTTTTTTCCCAGATGAAGCCTTCAAAGCCACTTTCTTGCTTTTGCTGCACTCCTTACGAACTTCTTGAAGCTTTTTCAAAGTAAAAGACAGAGTCAACCCCATTAGCTTATTCTGAAACTTGGGGCGCCCCCCCCCCTCCTCCCTTATGGAGACCTAGAGCAATGCCACCCTGTACTTCTCATGTGTCTTCATTGACACTGGCTGCATAATGTAGGTTGCAGGTAAGACACTATTATTGCAACTTACCGCAAGTTCAGTTGAACTATTGAGCTTCATTGTACAGGACCCCTAAAAATGGAAAACCATTTGTCAGTATATATTAAGAGATCTGCTCTGAGAGTAATGCTTCCTATTTATTATGTTGGCTCACAGTGTCAGAGGCAGATGGTGTATGGCAGTCAAGGTTGAACTTTCCCACCAACACCCTGTTACACTTTGGTGCTGTGTAACAGATGGCAGCAGAGAGACACTCTGACAGAATGATGACTGACATGGAAGTGCAGATGAAGTGAAGGTGTGTCACTGACTTCCTCAGGTTGAAAAGATTACACCCACTGACATTCACTGACACTTGCTGAACGCATCTGGAGACCAACAGTGGTGGTGGGCACTGAGTTTCAGCAGTGGCAACAGCAACAGTGGGTTACTTCCACTTGTGCAGATCTTTACAACCACAGCATGCAGGCTCTTGTTCATCACTGGTATAAGTGAATAGCTAGCGGTGGTGCCTACACTAAAAACTAGTATTTTGTAGCTGCAAATTTACTCTACCAAGCAGTGTTATTGTGCTCTTTGTATTTGTTGTAATTTCCATGGAAATAAATAGGAGGCATTACTTTCAGGATGATCTACGTATGTATGTAACTTTTTTTCTCTTGTTGGCAAATACCCACCAAAGGAATCATGCTGTGAACGAGAGAAATATCTTTGTTTTCTAACTTCTTCATGTACCGCACAATATTTGTCTCAGAGTGATAGCTGGAGGACACAAAACATGGTGTTAAGGCAAGCAAGAGAAGCCCTACCACCAGGCTGATCTATACTCCGAAAAGGAAACACCACTGAAAAATAATAATAATAATAATTCTTAAAAATTAATAATAAAAAAGTAAGACTACGCAGGTGTAAGTGCAGCCCACCCACCCCTTTAATTTTTAGTTTTTATCAGATACTTATTTCAAATCATTAATTTATGCTACCTAGGAATAATGTGGATGAAAAGCAGCTGTTATCGGTAGCTGAGAAATGCTATCACTGAACGTTGACTTTGCGATTTCAAGAAAGTCTGCCAATATTAGGTCTCAAATAATACTGGTACAATGTAGCAAACTGATGAAAACATACATTCTACCTGTGACCATGCTTTGCTCAATTAAAATTTAAAAGTTGTCTAAAAATGCTACTAAATTGATTATTTCAATTAGTAACAAGTGACTGTGACTACAGATACAAAACTATACTCAATGGACTTCCCAGTACAACTTTTGAAAGACAATATTATCAGTTTCCATTTTAAAACTCAGATTTACAGCAATTTCACAAACCTGTTGAAAACCTGATGTGTCAAGAATTTGGAAGTTCTCTTAAACGGGGTGCTAAGGATCCCCTTGGTTTCTTCACCCATTCCTTCAGCAACTAGTTCCTTTGACACAAACAAACACAAAGTCAGAGACTTTCAGATACATTTCTCTTTTCATCTTCACTTTCTAGAAGAAATAGCTTGAATCAGCAGCATACCACAAGCCATAGTCAGTTCTCCAGGTGAAAACACTATTAGCATATGTACATGTTTTTATCTAGCTTATCAACAGTATAGTAAAACTGGCACAGAAGTCTCAGTAGTCCCTTCATCTTGGAAGTACTGCTGCCAATTACCAATGATATGCAAAAAAAAAAAAAAAAAAAATCCTGTGGAACAAAGATAACTGACCTCCATGCCCTCAACTCCACAAAGCAATAATGGGTTAACATAGTGTGTCTAGACTGACCAAAAGAACTAAGCTTCATAACCAACTGAATACATCACTGTTGATTTATTCTGTCTCTCGCTGTAAGGCAGGATCTGAAATTGTCAGTATTTAACAAACAGATGCCATAAAGATAACCCCTACGTGAAAACACAGTTTTGTTTTTCACTGCATTTCTGAAACATTCAGATTAATTTAATGCATGTTCTGTTGTCCACTTACGGCTGAAGACTCGCAACCAAAAATCCATAATATGTCATCGAGGTCTTTCTCATTTACAGTTTCATCAAGTGATACTCCAAGCTACGGACAAAAGCAACACTCATTAATCAAAGCTGTCATTTCTGGGGGCATACTCTATTTGTTTTTGCCAAGAAAAAGACATTCCAGATGCACATGACAAAAGAAAAAGACAAAAATCTCTGCATGCAACAGTATGCAAATGTCACATTGTTTTATGTAACAGAGGCACAAATTTTATTAATATATAATTTTCTGATTCCCACCTTTCCCTTTCTAAGTCATCCACACTGAACAGATCACAAGCTGGAAAATTTGTGACTTCAATTCTAACACTTCTAAGTAAACTGGAAAATCTCCTATTTTGCTAGACCACTGCCACTCCAATCTCATTTTAAAGAACAGGATTTTTCACAGTCCTTAGTGGCTACCATAATGTGGGCTATATTATCATCTGTCTTTAGAGCCAAAGGACCTGAAATTTGCAGGTCATGAATTCCACAGTTTAGATTCTCTCTATAGAGCCCTTAATGGAATATTTAAAATGAAATAATTAGAAAACCTATTAAGCATAAAATGAAAACACAGTTCATCTTTCTGGAAATTTGGCACATTCTTTGTACTGTCTTTATAATTGACTGTTATATCTGGCCAAATTACAAGAAACTTTTTCTATTCAATTTCTATCAATTATTAATTTCCTTCTTTTCAACACATTATGAGTGGAAAAAGTCATGCTATAAAATTTCTGAAAGGTTTAAAGTTGCTTACTTTGCCATCACTGTAAATCCGAAAATTGATCTTCCTAAGAGCTGCCCTGTCCAAAACCTCTTTGACCGAGCATCCACATGTGACCGTCAAGGTATCAAAGAACACATCATGATGCAGTTTATGACCAGCTCGCCTGAGACCTATAAAACACGTTAAGTTAATGCTATCGTCTGCTCTAGTGCTTGCTTACACAGCAACACTACATCAGACTTGCAAGTAAATGCTGCTATACACTAAAAAGAGACGTTCCCCTTGTGTACAGAGCAGTGAAATCACCAGCTTTAATAGCAAAATACCATTGTGCATGAAATGCATCTGTATCAGATTCAGGTCTAGTTAGTAATGCAGACTGATCTGACAGAAGACCTTTCTGACAAATCCAACAGATTTGTAAATACATAAACTTCAGAAGAATAAGTATACAAATTAAATAAGGACAAAATTGCAAGATTGGAAAGCAAAATTTTCCTACATAAATAGGTGTTAGCTGTCATGGAATTTGCTATTACAAAGTTTAAAGGCTTAGTGCTTTTCAAAAGCAGCAAGCAGTCTTCTAGCCGAGCTGGCAAACAGTGCACGGATAATTGCTTCTGTCCCTCTCCAGCTCACAGCATTCCAGCTTTGCACAGCTCCTCCTGACAGCAATGACACATCAGTTAAAAGAAATTCCACACCACAGTCCAGCTGCTGTCATTATTTACTACTGCAAATGCTGTTCTTTCAGACAGCTATTAAGCTTTGGGATTTCACTGTTTGTACAGAGTATGACACTCCATGTAACTGAACTGAAATGTTCCCCTTTCTTTAATCTCATTTATTATCTATTTTTGATATGTTATTAGCATGTTTCTGGGTGTAAACCAGAATGGTCCAAAAAGCAAAGCACAGGTCTTGCAGATGGAAAACAGCATTATCAGCTGGAGACTTGCTATGATGATTTCTACCAGTTTCCCAAGGAAATAGAACACCTGCAAGCTCATTTTGCATATGTATCTAATTCTTGGATTTCATTAACAAAAGAAAAGAAAAACATTAGCCATGAATTTTCTATAAACATACTCCTTTATCTGAGAGAGCTAAAAGACACCAGCTGGCAAAGCAAACAAGCAAACCACAAGAGTCTCTTATTTAAGAAGGTGTGAGGACTGAAGAAGGGCTTCTGCAATCATTAAATATTCACCTTCGGCCAGGATTAATGTAGCATTGTGTACCCGTCTTGCAATATCCTTTAATCCATCAGATCCATGGTAGACACCATACATGGCTGCCATATTAGCCAGGAGAGCCTAGGATCCAAATACAGTTTAACATGTTATTATTTACAAATATTACTTCACATTATTTTGGTGGGATGTTTCTTTAGTACCAGGAGAGTCACATGTCCCCAGCTGATGTTACACTTTTATTGTAATTGCCTATAAAATAAAAGGTGGGAGACACAAAGTGTATTTATGAAACTGTAGGTACTATGAACTCAATGCCCTTTGAAATTTAACTGTCAGTTAACATGAATCAAAATTCAATTACTGCAACAAAGAAGGCTGAAGAATCGTAAGTAAAACTAGACTTGTAAGAAACTTGATGTATGGTATTGCTATAAATTTTTTATGGAATATCCCATGAATGCTAAGTAATCAGCTCTTTTAACAATAACAATTATTCTATAAAATAAAGCACAACAGTAAGAGTGTGAACAATATATCAGTAGGAACAGAAAAGTTTATAAACTTGTCTAGCAGATGCTAAAGATAACTATTTACAGTAATTGCAAATTTAATCATAATATTTTACTTAAAGAGAGTTTTGGGGCAATGCAGTATTTTTGCATCAAATCCCATATTCAAATTGTCAATCTGTATTTATGTCTAAGTAGACTCTGAATTTCAGAACAGAATTTTTGCTTTGAATTTTGCAAGTTTCGGATGATCAGAATTTATTAAAATCTGTCTCATTTGTAATAAACAGCACTACTCAGCAAAGCAGAGGGATACATGGGCTCATTCTGAGCTCAAGTTGTTTTAAAAAGAAATACATACTATTACCCTCTCTTCAAGCATAGTCCCATTTTTCCAAAGGACTTGAAACATAAACACAAGGGAGTATATTTCAACATTCTTCCTTTTTCAATAAAAAGTCTCAGAAGGAAAGCCAAACCACAATACTATGGTGTTATGACTTCAACATTACAGTTATATTATGGAAGCAGAGAAGATGGGTCACCTGTGCTGTGCAGATGTTGCTGGTAGCTTTATCCCTCCTGATGTGCTGCTCTCGGGTTTGTAAAGCCAGTCGGTAAACTTCCTTTCCATTTGCATCTCTAAGACACACAGGAAAGTACTGTTTTTATTACTTCAAAATGACAGCAAGCTAAGAGACCAAGCTCTATGCATACTAACCTTGACTGTCCTATAAGCACAGAAGGAACATCAGACAGGGTCTAAGGTCTCTTGATTTGTTCTTACATCATGTCTGGCAAGTCTGCCCAGCCAGGAACAGTGCATAAAAAGTGTTCTACCAAAATCTGGTACCCTCCTTAAGGTATCACAGAGTGTCCCTGCTTTAAATGTTTTAATGAATGTAGCCCGGTTGTGAACACCGATCATAAAGTGTCTTTTCTTATGTCCAGCAATAGCATGCAGGGTTCGTACATGGAAATAACCTGCACAACACAGCCGTATGGAGTAACTAAGAGGACTATGGTCAGTCCATCCTGTAAAGGGTCCCTTCCCAGCATGTTGAGACTGGAGAACTAAGAACCAGCCCTTCATCCTTTTACAACCACTTTCACTGACACTGAAGAATGAACTCTACGCATATATAGAAATCTGCATATGTGGAATCATAAAAACCTTAGAGTTGGAAGGGATCTTTAAAAGTCGTCCAGCCCAGCTCCCCTGCAATGCACAGGGGCATATGTATATATGTACATATGTAGGGTTATGAATAGCCAGACTACTTTCCTCAAGTCACTGTACTTTCTACTTCCCAGTTTTTTGATGACTTAGTGTAAGAGAAAGGGATATTACAGTACAAACAGGCAGAATAAATCAGTTTGCACAGCCTCACTCCATCATAATTAATTATCTCTGCAGTGTAGGTTATTTCTTCATCCCCCATGGAAGCAAGCACTGTAGGCAGGGCACGGCACGACATCATTCCATGCAATGCTTTAATTTTGCTTCCTAAAAACCGAAGCTAATCTTTAGTCTCCTGGTTTTCAAGAAATAAAGATGTTTGGTACAATGATAAGGTCAGATGTTATTTGTAAAGTCTATTTCATTTGGGTTTTCCCTGAAGAGATGAAAGGTGAGGGGAGCCTTTACCTCGTAACGCCCACCATCCTGCCGGGCATCATTCTCACTAGGTTTTCCTTGACTGCAAAGAATGCTGCGTGGGGTCCCCCATAGCAGAGTGGCACGCCAAATCTCTGGGAGCTGCCCAAGACAACATCTACTCCAAACTCCCCAGGAGGCTTCAGAATACAGAGAGCCAGAAGGTCAGTAGCGCAGCAGGCAAGAGTCTGAGGGGGGAAGTGAACAAAGCAGTCAGCCTCTCTTCTGAAGGAATGCTGCTTGCATGGGAGCTAGGTTCTAACACCTTCAAACGGTTTCTTTTCACTTGCACAGTGCTGATGTGCAAATGGTAACCTTTACACAGTATCTCACATAACACTTTGCACAGACACCACAGCTGCTTTATGCGTCGGAGTGAAATCTGATGAGACAAGTAACATTTACTTTACCCCATTCTGATGCGCTCTTTCAACAAGTTCAGAAAAGTCTTCCACCTTTCCCTCGGTGTCTGGATACTGAAATAATACTCCACTGACATCCTTTCCACTGAAATCCATCTCATGGGGTAATTTGAGCTCAGTAATAACACCTGTATAACTGGAAAACAAGAACGTGTACAATACAACACATTCAAATTATTTCCTGCCTTGAAGTGATACTTCACAAGATATTTCTACGGACTAAGGAATCTTTTCTTTAACATACATATAATTGATCCTGCTCAGCACCAACAACATTCAGAAAGTTCAGAAAGTATAAATGCATCTGATGATATCATCATCAGAAATATGCAGAGGAGAAGAGCAGACTATTCATAGCCTACTTAATTTCAAGGTTTTGCTGCAAGTTTAACTTCCAGAAAGAAGTAATATTTTTCAAAGATAGCGACTTCAAATTCAGAATGGAATTAATTTTTACTAAAAGGGAAGTTTTACTATCTCAGCTTAGTTATTTCCCAGCTAAAAAGAGATGAACAAACTGAATTAAAAAGCAAACACGTGTATCTGCACAAAGAAATTTAAGGAAAAAAATAAATATTTTCTTGTTATCATATGTTCAGTCTCTTTTTAAACATCTTGGTTTACTTCACCAGTTAGATGTGAATAGAAAATTAGAAGCAACACCAAATGTTAACAGATTTCTGCTTCTATTTTGCTGAGAAAGCATAGTCTTGCAGTTCAAGCATGTCAAGCATATCATGTAGATGAAAAATGATTCAATTTAAGTTAAAAGATACAGTGGAAGATGGAGAAGAACATTACTTTGCTCTAGTTTGGACCACTGCTATAGTCTGTGGGTGGCATCGGGCATCTATATAGAACTTCCTTCTTTTGTTGTGCCTGTTAAAAAAAGGAGCAAAAAAAGAGATCTATATTAAGAATACATTTTTTTCTATGGAATTAACCTGTTTTCTAAATGTTAGTTTTCATAAAGTAAAAAGGAAGTTGCAAATTCTGATGTTCATAAGTACATTAAGTATATGAAAGTTCTAGGCAATTTAGAATAGCAAAGTTCATTGCAGACACTCCAGTGAGATTCAAACGTAATAAAAATTAAAGCAGGCTATGAAACAGGACCAGGAGCCAACTGACAAAGCATCAAGAATGCCTTCATTCACAACTACTCTCATAAAGAAGTACAATTGCATCCTCCAATGCAGATTATCTGCATTTCCCTGGATAACTAAACAGGTGCTACTGAAATAATAAAACAGAACCTTGCATATTTGCCTGGTTTTCTCCAGTAAAATGGCATGACTGTATGTCAGGCTGACATTCTGAGCGACAGTATAGTCTCCTCCTTGATAATAGAGACTCCAGTGACCTTCTGTAATGCCCCTCAAACTTCATTTGATTTACAGATTCCTTTCAAATACCCTTACAGTACAGTTCTTTAAAAGTATGTTTGGATACGGACATGAGAATCTGATGCCACAGACTGTTAGGTTAAGCTCCCCTGCAGCCCCATAAGGGAGCACTGCAAGGCAAGGGCAGATGAAGACCACAGGTCACACCTTGTTCTTGCTACTTCCAGATCCATCTGAGGAGACACCAGTCCACTAGAAGTCACCTCTGCAAGTGCAGAGGGAGGTGGGAACCAAGATAAAGAATCAAAGGAAGGGATACCTTGCCTGGCAACCTCAGTGCTATCCCAGAAGTGTGGGATACATTATGGGATGCAGCAGAAAGGCATTTCAGGGCTTACTATGGGATATTAGTATGAAAAATCAAAGGAAAACATAGATCAAAGTGATTTTGAGTACGAAAAAATTGAGAGATAAGAGGATAAAAGGGGCCAGCTGCTGGCTGATTTGGATAAGTCACACTTTTGAATGGTGTAGTCTTCCTTTCTTCTGGTTTAATTCCTTTCTTTGGGTGAGGCACTCCGTATTTGCGTTGCATATGTGTGCATATGGGAGTCTGAGTGCCAGTATGAGGACTCAGATGATGGATAGTCAGATGGTCCATGAGTCCCCTGGTGAGTCAACCGAAGACTGGAGCACGCTGTCTTTAGACCCCTCTGGAGAGGAAACCTGGTTCTATAAGCCTCTGAGGACTCACGTATGCTCAATTTTCATAAATACTCCCTGATTCAATCCTCTTCCACCAAGGATAAGTGTTCCTTGTTCCAGCCTTTCACTCTAGTTTTTGGGTCCTTACATTTCTGAAGGCTTGAAACTTCTCAAACACATTAACACTGGCAACTGCTGGTGAGGCTTACTAGCATGAGCCTTAGCTATTCAGCAATCTGCTCACAGTGAAAAGGCCGCATTCAACTTCAAACTACTCATGCCTACATAGCCGACATGTCTTTCAAACACCAAATTCCTCCCTGCTGTAATTTAACCATAAATTTAAACATAGTACCTGTGACATAATTGCATAGCTTCTGCAGCAGCTGTCCCCTCATCCAGCAAAGATGCATTAGCCACATCCATTCCTGTGATATCACACACCATAGTCTGGTAATTTAGCAGGCTCTCCAGTCTGCCCTGGGAGACCTCAGGTTGGTAAGGAGTATACTGGGTAACCCTGTAAGGAAAGAACTCAGAGTCTGGTTACAGAATACCTAACAGGTTTATACCATTAAAAAACAACGACAACAACAACAAAAAAAAAAAACAACCCAAAATGATGTTGTTGAGTATGATCCACCAATTAGAAAACATTTATTTTTAGGTTGTTATAATTTATTATTCTCCTGAAAACCTGAGGGTATCTTCTCACTTCATTCTGACTTGGCTTTTTACAGATGAATTATCTTCCTCCATTTTGAAAAGAGAAATAACTTCTAAAGTTGTCATAGGATTGCTTACTGGAGAAGAGAGAGGTGTAGTAGGATCAGAGCGTGAGAGAACTGAGTCACATCTCTGTGTCTGAACAAGCGTATTGTCGCTATCTGTCAACATGCTGTTTCTGAAACCTCGTGCTTGCCAAGTACTCTGCACTCACGGGAGGAAAGGCAATTGGCACTTCTCAGGTTCAGGCTTAACAACACATCACTTCTTGAGAATGGACAATTAGTATAATGGAACTGCAAGTAGGCAGTTTTAAAAGGATTTCTACTCACAGGTTATAATCAAACAGTTTTTAAATGAAGTTTCACCATTTGTTGTTTTATTTTTTTTTAATCTATTCTTAAACTAAGCAGATGCAAATTTGATAGTTCTCAATCCTACTGCTCCAGCAGAGAAAGGATAACACACCAGATAAATGCTATCCTTTTGAATGCTAAAAATGGTTGAAATAAAAATTACCAATTTCAGTAAGGACACAAAGTTCAACAGTGAAATCTTTAATTCCAGTACTAGAGCAAACAACCATTGCTCATGCTTAACAGCTTCACTAGTGAAGAAATCTTCAGTAGAACTGAAGCATTTATTTAAACACATAATCTTCTCTTTAAAGGTTGATTGGCACTGTTCAAGCATCTGAATACTTTCACAAAATAACGATACTTCTCCACTACTTCTTCAAATAAAATAGCTGGTTTTAGTCTGCAACGCAACTCCTGCCTGAATATGTATGACAATCTTTACTTCACGTTAAATGATGTTCCTAAAGTCATTTACAAGTCAAATCCTTAAAAGCAAAACTCATTTTTGAAGTAAACATTTGCAGAGATCAAATCTAAGAAGTACACTAAATTATCCCTCAATCAAAGCAACATTTAAAAAAAGCCAAAAAAAACCCAAACCAACCAGCACCTCTCTTCTGCTTAGGTTAGTGGCTACTTTGCATGCGGAAGTCCACTAGCATCAACATTCAATTAAATTACTGTAATGACAAGGAATACAAACTGCAAACTGCCTTTTTTTTTTTTTTCTTCAAGAAAATTGGAGGAAAATACCATCTCCAGTTGATATCATTTAGGACCAAAAGTGTTTCTGCAGACCTGGGCTCACAAGTTCACAATAGCAGATGGGACATGGCACAGGAAACTTTCCACAGGAAGCTAACAAAGTCTTTCTACAGCCTGTGTCAGACCAGTCAGGAGTTTGATGTTAAATGGCTGTTGCTTTTGTAGCTATTTCAAACATGGGTATTCTTTTCACTCTTTGCCTCATCCTGCACTCAGAAACATTTACATAAATACAAACTTCAACACTGAGGAAGGTTTAGAAAGACACTTAAGTACTGTGTCCCTGCAAGGCTGGCATCGTCAGACTGGCATCAAAGCAAGCTGTATCCAGGAAACATGCTTTCAGCCCACAGCTAGGCTGCTGATCAAAAATCCTGCTTTACAAAGGAGCAGTTTTTGTACATAGGAGCTGGGGTTGTTTTAGATTTAACAGGAAAACCAATACATTAACTGCAAAAATAACAATTACAGCTTCTTTATTCCAAAGTTAGCTCTTGCTTCTACTTCACCTTAAAATATCTCCCTTGGGAAATACTAATGAAATGGCAGAATGTGCATAGACTCCATTATCAAAAAACACTCAGAGAAGTAGTTCTTGATCAGTACTTGCAAATGCACAGTCAATAAAATGTGAAGGTATGTCTAAGTTATTTCCTAACATATGGTCAAAACATTTCACCATATACCTCCTACAGTAATTTCTTCTATAGTTTTATTAAATATCTGGAAAGTTATTGTACTCATAAACAACATCATACTTCCACTATAACATCTGTTCTTGCAGTTTTAGACATCCACAACATGAATCTCATGTATTGCCAGAGCTGGCATTTATTTGTATTTCCAGTCACAGAGTTTTCTTTTTGAGATCTGACAGTAAACTAACACGAATGTAAAGTAAAGACAGACCTCTTGCATAATTTCAAACCAACCTACATAAGCAGTATCTTACTTGTGGATTTGAGAAAGCAGGATGGTCCTGTGATAGGCATGGAGACATGCCAGCTTCCAGTCAAAGCACAGACACTGAATTTCCTGCCAATTTGGCATGGTCTGTGAGTTGCTTGTGCAGCTTTCTGTACCTAGTCTGCAAGTGGAAGATAACTGCTTAACTGCTTAAAGTTTGTATCATATACAGTAAATTTTACAATGCAGTGCTTGAGAGCTAAGTGCTACTGGCTACTATGTTACAGAGGTGATGTTAAGACTGTTGATATCCTTGGTATGATTACTTCACTTTTACATACTTTATGCCTGTGGATAAAAAAAAGTGAAGTACTTTGGAGATCTCTGCACCATGCTCCACTGCAAGATGTTACGAAATGTCTCACAGATTTTCAAGGCCTGATAGATAGGCAAATATACTAGGGCTGCTCTAAAAGTAATGTCTCCTATTTTATTACATCAGACCACAGCGTCAGAGGTGTATGTTCATGGCAGGACCATAGAAGTTGAATTTTCCCACCAACGTTCAGTTACACTGGGAGTCCTGGTGGAAAAAAAAGGCAGCAGTGTATGTTTGCAGTCTGGAAGGCCAACTCTATCCTGGGCTTCATCAAAAGAGGGGGTGGCCAACAGGTCAAGGGGATTATTGTCCCCATCTGAAGTACTATGTCCAGGGTTGGGGTTCCCAGTACAAGAAAGCTGCAGGTTTGGGTCCAGAAGAAGGTCATGAAGATAATCAGAGATCTGGAGCATCTCTTTCACAAAAAACTGAAGAAGCTGGGTTTGTTTAGTTTGGAGAATAGAAGGCTGCATAAGAGATCACATTATGGTCTTCCAGTTCTTACAGGAAGCTCACAAGCAGATGGGGACTGACATTTTACACAGTCTGATAGTGACAGGACAAGCAGAACAGCTTCAAACTAAAATAGGGGAAATATATGCTAGATTTGAGAAAAAAATTCTTTGCTCAGAGAGCGATGAGGTACAGGAACAAGTTGCCCAGAGAAGCTGTGGATGTCTGACCCTTGGAGGTGCTCTAAACCAGACTGGATGGGGCCTGGGGCAGCCTGAGCTAGTGGGTGATAGCCCTGCCCATGGCAGGTCATCCAGATAAGTGGTCTTCAAGATCCTGCCAACCTAAGCCCCTTTATGATTCTATTCTTTTGTTGCCATGCAACAGATGGCAGCAGAGGGACAGTATGACAAAATGGCATCTGACATGCAAGTGCATAAGAAGCAAAGGCACAGAATTGAATTCCTCCACACAGAAAAAGTGGCAGCCACTGACATTCACTGATGTTTGGTTAATGTTTTTAGAGACCAAACAGTCAACGTGAGCACAGGGAAGTGGTGAGTGGTGTGTTTCAGCTGTGGTGACAGTGGGTCACCTCCACTGGTACAGGCCCAGCACACAACTTTTGTTAATCGCTGGTGAGGATGTATAGCTAATGGTGGTGACTGTGTTGAAAAACAGACCAAATTCTCAGCTACAAAATACTATCAAATAGTGTCATTGTGCTCTTTGTATCTGTTGTAGTAATGTAAATACTATGTTGTTTTGATATATACCTTAATAAGAAACGCATATGTTAACAAAAAAGCCTAATCACCCTACAAGCTGATTATGAAGCCAAATATCCTTCATATCTTTAGTCATTCATTTATGTTCACATTAACGACAAAGTTGAGTGCTATTTAGGCAAGAGTTCAGCACATCTGGTGTAAAAAAACTCATGTGAAAATGAGACACAGCAGAATAAACACTATTCATTCAAGCCAGTAGACAGGTGGGGTATTTATGTAGTTGAGGGGCTTGTGCTGGATGTCACATAATGGGTAATATGCCCGCAAACAAATCCTTCTGTCTGCACTGTCTTTTCTAAAGATAAAGCAAGTATACATACTGACCTGCTTCTGGTTTTTTAAAAAAGCAGGCTAATATTTTTGTTCTTAACAACTCAGTAGTGTATGGAAAATACATCAAAGGCATCCATCCACTATTAGTATAGAGCTGCTAGTTACAGAGTGCCAGGAACAAGGAATTGTTAGCAGCTAGCATCAAGACCAAAAGCAAACCAAGTATCAAAAATAAGGGGTACACTCTGTGTCTAAATCAAATGCCTCACCAGAAGACAGGAATTTTAATTGCTGCATTCCAGTAAAGCTCTGTTTCACTACAGAGGGTTTTCTGCTTATTTTCTTTGAATCAAAGTGTTTGTTGGATATAAAACTGTATAAAGAATATCTATCCAAAAGGTTTTCAAGTAGCTTCTTTCATGAATATGGATCTTTTTCGGATGGGATTCAGGCTTAAAAGGTAAGGATGTCCAATCTTTTCTAATGCTGTTAGGCAGTAAATTAGTGCATGGTACTGTCAGACAGTTTTATTTAAAACTAAGCTTATATTGCAAACAGATACTATACACAGTTGTCCTGTCAGAAACTTCTGAAACTCCAGCAGTGTTATTTTCTTAGCAGAACCTGAGATTTGGGAAGATGTTTCTGGCAGATTAGAAGAAAGCAGATCCACTACTGAGTAGGTTCATTTTCAGCTGAAAATACATTGCTCAAAAATAATTTTCTCCTGAAATCTATCTTTGTGTTTCCTGCCTCCTTCTAGCAAGTTCAGTTGCTTCAAAAAACCGAAAGTCCTCCATTTCTGCGCTCAGTCTCCTACAAGCATTCTTTTTCAAACTCATCTTGCAAGCTTTCCTCTGATGACTGCCAAGCAGTCATGTGAGAGAGCCAGAACTGGGAAGAAACAACAAACCTGCACTTGCAGAATTTCCCCCGCTCCATAATGCACACTGCTTTAACACTGATAGTTAAACACTCAGATGACATAAGGAGAGCCGTGGTTTCTCAAAGCAGTTTCTATAGAAAGTCTGATTTTACTAGACACTGCAAGAACAGATCTCTAGATACAATCTACCAGTCATTTTAATACTACTACGTAAGTTGTTAGGATTTCAAAATATACAGTTCCTTTTGGTCCACTTTCTACCGTCTTTAATAAGTGGTTACTTGTTACACTCTACCGAAATACTTAGTTTACATGTTTTGAAAAAGAGACCAGGGATGAGACTAATTAAAATTTGGCTTATATACACTGTGTAGATTCCTTAGATACAAAAAGTGCAACTCTGTAGTCAACTCAAAAAATCTGAGACACAAATGAAGCACTCAAAGCAAACACTTCAAAGTCTTGGAAGTCTGCAGATACAAAGATCCATTTATGGAAACTCAAAAGATACAGTGTCTAAGAAGCAGCGCTTTTTTATAACCTCTAAATATAAGCAACCCTTAAAGATCCCACTTTCATTTAGACTAATACTGTTTATGAAATACAAATTAATGCATTAAAAGATTTCCTCTTTACATTTGAGAAAAGCCAAATGAGTCCAATTCGAGTCCATAAGTCAGGCTTGTCTCGAAAAGCTAAACGTTCATTGAATGATAAGATCAAAATGCCCTCTGCCTTTTCAAAAACTAGTTATCAACTATCACTGTCTATCTACATTCAGGCATCAGTGGAATCAATTATTTGTTCAGACAAGAACATACTTTGTGGATACAGATTCACCAGATTCACGGAGATAGAATTTTAAGATGAA
This sequence comes from Lagopus leucura, assembly GCF_019238085.1. Taxonomy (NCBI): domain Eukaryota; kingdom Metazoa; phylum Chordata; class Aves; order Galliformes; family Phasianidae; genus Lagopus; species Lagopus leucura. Next base: position 650,378 of record NW_024962272.1, read on the forward strand.
AAGCCTCTGAGATTTCCAAGGCTGCCTTCTACCTCATAAGAATATAATAATCAAACTACTGCATGTTGTTTAACTTCCTCCATTCAAAAATGCAGTGGAGGAGTCTGCTGCTTTAGTTTTAAGCAGAAGCTGTGAAAGAACTAATTAAGTTCAAGAAGTAAGTTTTTACACTTCCTTAAAGCAAACTAAAACATTGTTGGTTTGATAACTGTATATGGAAGTCATGACTTCTAGGTCAATAATATTCTACGATTTTATGAAATATTTTACAGAAAATGTATCTTCTAAAGTCAAAAATTTTTCTTTCCTCTCTCTAGCTTCAGTAACAGCAAGACATTTTCTACACCCTACACTAGTACCTAAAACACAAGAGCCTTAATCATAAAAATAGATTTGGGCCATATCTGTCTGCAGTAGTTATAAGGTGAATTTCAAACATGTTCTAATTTTATAAATATGTATTTAGCACGAAAATGCTGTACATTACCATCCTGCATTCTCCAAAAGGTTCCGTGCAATGGGCTGTGGCACTGAGCAGTTGTAATAACCCATGCCTATATAGGACCTCCATATCTTGTTCTTGCTTGCTATACTGTATAACGTTTCAAGGATTTCATTTTCACCTGATTGAGAAAAAGCAACATCAGAAAACTTCAGTTACACACAACACTAACAGATTTTAACTAAAATGCCTTGTATAAAATATTCCCTCATATAGAAACTTACCAGTAGTGACTGACACAGGAACAATAACAGAGTGAGGCCAAAATGTTAAAGCACTATGGGAAAGCTTAAATTCGACAAAATATGAGCATTTGTCCCCATTAATTTTAAGAAACAGCTGATATGGATGCATCTGAATGGAAATATTTATATTACTTTTCCTCTATTGTCCTATCACATTAATCAGATTTGACAGCTCAGTCATAAATATTCCATTTTAGGCAGTTACTCTCTCCAGAAAATGCAGTTTCACCACTGTGAAATTAATAATGAGAGAAACATGTCTTGTGGAGTTCTTTTTGCTGTAAGGCAATGTGCATTCCAGGTTTTTTGCATATGTGTTACAGTACATCTCAGAAGGAACCATTCATCAGAGAACTTTTTTTTTCCCCCTCTACAGACGTTAGGCACTTTCCCTAAACAGTTGATAAAATGGAAAAGTTTTATTCATTCAATATTAAGTTTCCTTCAGAGGTTTATTTAATTAAAAAATAAAAAAATAAAAAAATGTGAACAGACATTTCTAGCTTAAGAAATTCCATTCAAGATTAGCTTGAATTAGAATCTGCCAATCTAGCTTAGCAATTACAATACAACACTTTTGAAGTGTCCAGATGAAAGGTGAATGCACGTCCTGTCTCTCCCAGCTGCAGTCCAGTTTTGCTCTTGCTTCAACATGCTTCTCACTGATCACATGCCCATACAAAAATCACGTACTGTCAAACCCTCTAGCAAATAACTCTAACCAACACCAACCAAAAGGAAAGACTCACCAACTACCTTAACCTTAATACTTGAGGATGCAGAAAGTGGTCAGTAAGCTTTGTAACAATATGAGGAGGGATAACCATGCCCAACCTAACAAACCTGGTGAAACTGGACACCAAACCTCCTAGATGAGGTGCTTGGAAAGATTTTTTTTTTGTTACTTTTCCCCAATTCTGATCCTGGAAACTGCTGTGCAGCAGCAGTACCGTAGTTGCACTGAGTTATTCTGTCTGTTCTGCATTACAATCTGAAAGTCAGACTTTGGAATATGAGGCTATAAATCACCAACACAGAAAAACTTGAGCCCTGGATATTTCAAAATTTGTTTCTCACTGCGGGTTACTCCATCAGAAGAGATCAAATATTTGATACTCTAGAATCTGCTGGCAAATTATTTTCCATAGGAAACATCAAGTTCATAAATTTATATCTTCTGCAGACATAAGACAATCACTTCATCTCTGACTTCAAAACTTGTGCTTCCCCTTTTACTCCTAGAGCTGACAGTTCATTTAATATGTAAAAAATTAATTTTTTCCTTCGATTAGTTTCTTCCACAGTCACCTAAATGGCAATAACACTTCTACAAAGGTGTTTTTCGTTTGTTTTTTTACAGATCTTCAGTTTCAATCACAATGTTCTTCATCCTTTCTCTGCCTCTTAGTCACTGTTACATTTGATGTATAATGTTTGATTTCTTGCTTTTGGTGAATTGTTGCAATTTTCCTGGATGCTCAGGAGTCAAGCATTTATTTCATCTCAGCCCTGTCCAAAGCAAAGTTTCTAAATAGCAGTGAAGTTCCATTCCTCCATACTCCTGCTACACTGCTTATTCCAGACTTTTTTTTTTCTTTTTACTACTTTACCACCTTTTCCCCTTTTCTTTTAGTGAAAGCTTTAGCACTACAGATACTTTCCTCTATCATTTGCAAGCCAAAAAGAAAGATGTTCTTGTGTTTGATTTGAAGGAGAGCATTGTATTCTTACAAAATTCTAACTTCAGCAATTTTTTGGAAATTCCAATGTCTTTGTTTATTTGACTCCAAATTGAGCCAAAGGCAGAGGCAGGCTATCATTTAACTCGCCCACTAGCCTGATGTCATACCACAATGCATCAAGAGCATGAATTCCATAGTGAGCACATACCACAAGTACTGTACTGTATGCTGATAGCACTCCCTTTGCCTCATTGAACAGGTAATCTAGAAAGTTAAGAGTTACTCCTCAGCAAACACAGCTAACAACTATCACATGCACACACTGAACTTTTGCTCCCTGAAATAACACTAACATTTCCATACTAATCCAAGGAACAAGGGAAAGAGCCTTAGTGAGACTGTAAGCAGCACAAGCAGCAATTAAACTTCCAAGCGAAAGGCAGAACGGCATTCACCTGGAGGAGCTGCACAGGCAGACCCCAACACTGATTTTAGGTATAGTTGTACAAGTTATCCCTGGAGACAGTCAAATAATTACTTTTAATCAGGGTCCTCACACTATGGCAGGGTGAAGCCTGGCCTGAGCCCAGCAGGGCCTTTTCTGGGCACGGTGGGACTGCAGAGTTCCTCGAGGCCTCACCAGATCCAGCAGGACCGCAGTTTTGTTGCCCATCAGCAGCAGTTATGGCACTCCCCACTGCACCTAGCCCAACTTTTAATGGCATGTTCCCATAAGGTGACCTGTGAAATGGGGCTGGCATTGCACTGACTGCTCTGTGCAAATGACTAACAATAGCAGTAAGGCAGAACAGTGATGAGTAGTTCGATGTATACCTAAACATCCCTTCTCGTATTTAAAACCAAATGGCTGAGGTCTCAGTTTGGTCAGCCAGAACATGAGTAAATCCAGAGAATTACAGATTCTTTCTGCTGTACAGTATGCAGACTTTGGGGCACGCATAGCAAAACACTGTATTCTTGTGTTTATTTAAAGCTAATATATGTGAACAAGACTAGTATTTCATAAAGATTCAAAACACGTGCATTAAAAACACCTACCTCAGTGTCAGGTTTCCAATTTCTTTAAGCTCTCCTCAGCAATGAGAGAGATAAAGAAGCATCCAAAATGTGGAAATAAAAAGAATTGACTACTGCTAACAGTGGGAAACTGGCCATTGCACAGAGATATTTTCCAGTTTTCTAAAACAACATGATTGAAACATCTTTATCTGGAATTCACTTCATTGGTAATAGTCTACAAATCCTTTAGGAACCTTATTCAGCAGAAAATAAAATTCCCAGGTAAGTTATTACAGTTGATCTTTATTCCCCTCATCGTTACATCAGATAACATGATCAGAGATAGTATACCAGAAGAAAGTTCATTGATCCTGCATTACTCTTATCAAATAACTGAAGGGAAAACTCAATGAAGTTCCCACTAGGAGTTCAGTGAGAATACTTCAGGGCTGCTACTGTGACATCCACAGATGGAAAAGGCAAAATGCATCACAAAAATATTACGTGGGAATGAGCTATTTGGTCATAAAATGACAATACTATTATTCCTGCTAATGCTTCAGTGGTTAGTGTAGCAGTGTTGCTTTTCATTTGGTATCTGCAAAAAAATATGGTACCCAACAAGGTTGGGAAAGGGAGAGGAATCAAGACAAGAGGAGAAGACTGAGATACACAACTTAAAATCTACAGTGTAAAAGGAAGGAGACTATTTCATCATTTTGCCACTATGCCAGGCCTCAAACATATTTTTTTTTTTTTTTTTTAAGCCTTCTGATATCAAGGAAGCAAGATCCTCACAGCAGTTGCTACAAGAAAAAAGGCCAGACATGCACTAACACTGCAGGACAGCACAAGAGCCTGCTCCAGGTGCTGAGTCCTACCATCCAAAGGAAGCTATCATTTATAGAAGTGTATAGCAAGTGTGGCAACAAAAGTTGCTCTCCTATGTAATCCTTGGGTCACACAAAATTCTATAGCAGTGTTCATTAGGATCGTAGCTATGTTACTTCATGTTCACACCTGCTAAGCCTAAAGCTATAAAATCTTCAGAAAATTAAAACAATTACAGAGACGTATGACACTCATCCATCACACTGGTGGTATATTAATGGTTTTCCTGGGCTACAGATCTAATTTTAGCCTTAAGTAACAACTTCAGCAAGACTTCAGGGTAAGCTCAGCTGCATTTCCCTGTATGAAGGAACAGGCTGAACACAGCTGATTTGCCCAGCTGCAGGCTGATCTGGGCAATCATTATGGTTTTATTGTTTGCTTTTTTGTACAGAAAAAGAAATGATGTATGTATTTAAACTGTTAGGAATCGATATATCAGGAACTTGATAAACTCTCACTGAACAACGCATTCTGAATTGTCTTGCCCTGTTCTCCCTTACGTGAATGATATCTGGGGATGGTGGGAGCAGAATTTTCACCCAAATGAGAAGAACGTGTTTAAAGCACGGTTTAGTAGGGTAATATCAGTGGTAGGCGGATGGTTGGACTGGACGGAGGGCTTCCCCTACCTTGGCAATTCTGTGATTCCAAAGGACAAAAGTTCTCCTGTCACTTTCCTAGTTTTGCCATCTCCTTTTAATACAAGGCAGTGGATAGAGAAGTCATATACCATACTAACATAAGGAATCCTACACTAGTGATAAGAAAGCAGTGTTCTCTCTAATGATGCATTAACAGGGAGGTAAGCTTTACTCAGAATAGAGAGCTCTGGGTCCAAAATATTGAATGAGAAGTTGCACTGTAAGTAGAGGCCTCCAACTATTCTTTTACAATCTGTAGAGTTTCCCACTGCCAACAGAGGGGAAAGCTACACAGTAAGTTACAAAGGCAGTCAGCCTCCACGCTGAGGGGAGAACAAAGACAAGCAGCAGTGCACAGACAGAGGTTTTCAGCGCTTCATCTCTCTTGAGAACTCACTGCACGTAGTGCAAGATGGCATCATAGCCACGTTCTGTCAGATTTTGCTGTAAGGGAATTTGAACAGCGTAACAAATGGAGGAAAACACACCACTGGCTCACAGGTCCCACTGCACAGTGAGAGCCTATATGTAACAGGACATCACTAATTCATGGTGATGTGGGAGAGAACTGCTTCAAACAGACCAGTGTGCATTCACATACATAAAACTGTAAAAGGATTTTGGTTTAAGCCAGCATCGTTGACTTGTATTTCGTTAGCACACAATTACTGTAGTGCCAAACTGTGCTGTATCATAGTTCTGCACATTCGCAACCTCAAATTAAATCCAGAAATTGGAGAGGCGGTTATTTGAGATGTGATTATTACTGACAACCTACATTTACCCCCACTCCTTTTTTACTTAAAAAATAAAATTTAAAAAGCTCCTTGCACTAGGGGTTAAATAATGACAACTCATCAGTCCAGGAAAATCCTGACCCACATATATTAACCATAGCAAAACATACTGAGCAGTAATTGCAGCATTCACACAGATGAAAGGAAGTGACTGAATTCCACCTCTCTTGCTGTTCCCACACGACAGGAAAGTACCGGGCACTCACAGGGTGTTTCACCAGCAGGACCCATTCCCCCACCAACACTAGGCCGCATCCCCACAGGCCCCAGCTTCCCCCACAATCCTATTACTGGAAGTAGTGATGATGCCACCTGGGACTCACACAGAGCCCTGGAGGCCCGCAGTGACCAGGCAGTGAGGACCCTGTGCTTAAGAACTTGGGCAGAGGATCCAGGTACAGATGTGATGCTGACACTGATGGAAACACCCCTGGTACCTGAGCGGACACTGCAGTCCGTAAATTTTGGTGGAAGTGTTGAGTTCAGTGTGTTTTTAAGTGTTTCCTTCGCTTCCTGGGCTCGCAGGACGATGTTCGTATGTTAAGACTGCAGACAGAGATTTCACGCAGTGATCGATAACTTCAAGGCGTCAGTATCTGAGGATTCACCAAGCAACGCCAGGTCTGAACAGCAGCTCGCTGAACCGTTCTGTGCCGCAACAGCCGGCGCGGAGCTCCGCGCTGCCGCAGCTCACCCGTCCCCCCAATCACTGCCTCTGCTCTCGGGCGCGGCCGTTACACGGCGACCAGGATTTAGCACGCCGTTACAACACGCTACTCGGGGAGGGGGGAAGGACACACAAAGAAGTCTTGCAGACAGATGGCAGCCCAGCCGAAGCAGCACTAGGAAGGCACGGTTTTTGGCCACGCCTTTCCCTCCGTATGGGGCTCCTGGGACAAAGCAGTAGCATCGCATCGCCGGGAGCGGACTCGTACGAGTCTTCCTCCCTCCTGAGCCGGGGAGAAGGGTGGGCTACGCGGGTGGGGGCGCAGCCGCCGAGCGCGGAGGCCGCCCGGGCGGCAGCGGGGCCACTTACCGACGTGGTCGTCCATCCTTAGCGGTCTCCGCAGCCGGATGCTGGCCGGGATGGTTTTATCCATCAGCTCCTCGACGCTCTGCAAAGAGGCGGCCGCATAGCATTGTTAGCCGCCCCGCACCGCCGCAGCTGCGCGGCGCCCCTGCCGCAGGCACCCACCTGCACCCCGACGGCGCGCAGCATCTCCCGCTTCTCCCGCTCCCGCGGGCCGATGTGCCGCCGGCAGAAGTCATCGTGCCGCGGTAGCAGCTGCTCGATGCACCGCGCCGCCTCGCCGCTGCCCCACCGTCGCTGCTGCCGCGGAGGGTCTCCCGCCGCTGCCGCCGCCGCCGCCGGCCTCGGGTGCCCCGGCGCCCCGCGGGCCGCTAGCCGCCCCCACCAGCGCCCGCAGCGCTGCATGGCCCCGCTAACACAGCCCCGCCACCGTCGGGCGCCGCGCTTTGTGGTCGGGGAGGGCGGTGCGGCGCGGCCCCCGCCGCCAGCGCCAATGGGGAGGAGAGGCGGTGCCGCGCTCGCCCCTCCTCGCCGCCACCTGATCTTCACGCCCCTGGCCGGGCCGACCCGCCCGGCCCTGACCCCGCTCCGGCCCCGCGAGGGATGCGGAGGTGGTCGGGCGTTGCGTCGCTCTCCGGCCCGGGGGCTGTCGGAGCAGATAAGGAAAAATTCTCCCGCGCGGCGCTTTGTGCGCGTCTCTGAAGGGGGACGAGGCCGCCCCGTGCCTGGCCGCAGCGCTGATGGTCATTTAGTCATTCTGCTGGGCTGCAAAGGGCCGCCGCAGCCTTCATCTTCTCTTACTTCTGCAGCACTGTTAAATTCTCCCAGTGGACCCAGCAGTCTAAGATGGCACTGTGTTGCTGTGTACGTATGTATACATGCATAGCTGTGTCTTCGTCTGACGTGTCCAACCCCTTAACATTGCTCAGCACTGTGGTACCCAAATCTTTGCAATTCCCTGCAGTGAACATCTGCAGGTGGCTTGGGCAGAGATGCTGGTGGCCACTGAGTCAGGCAAAGGCATTCTGGCAACTTTATGCCCTTGACTCAGGAGCACCTACAGCTAGATCAGTTTGCTTAGAGCCTTGACCAGCCTGACCCTTAATGCCTCCAAGGATGAGGTATCCACCACCTCTCTGGGAAGCCTGTTCCAGTGCCTCACCCGTGTATTGTAAAAGATTTCTTTCTTAAGTGCAATCTAAATCTTTCCTTTAGTTTGAAAAACTTGTCCTATCACAGCAGACCCTACTAAAGAATCTGACCCCTTCTTTCTTATAGCCCCCTTTAAGATACTTAAAGTTATCCGGTCTCCTGGAGCCTTCTCTAGGCTGAACAGCCACAGCTCTTCCAGCCTGTTTTCCTAAGGGAGGTGTTTGATCCCCGGATCATTTCTGTGGCCCTCAACTGGACGCACCTCAACAGGTCTGCGTTTCTCATTTTTTCTCACACTCTGATCATCTTGTTCTCCTTTCAAGGCACAGATGGTCTTCAAGAGCTGTTTTCCAGCAGAGCTTTCAGAAGACAGAATTTGAAGGCGCTTGATATTTTTACAGATGTAATTTTCATTATAGGTGTCTGAGATCTCTCTAATCAAAGCAATCACTCTTCTAGATAATTAAATCACTACTGGATAGTATTTTCTTTGTTGCCGTGGGTTGAATTGAATAGACCCAACATTAATAAGCAGAAATGTGGAATCAGCTGACTTTAAAGTAATGATGCAAACAGAATTATTTGGATAACATTTTGTAAATAATGTATATTATTTCTGTACTGTGGGTCTCACCTTTTAAACCTCATTCTGAGGCAGTTTTTGTGGCACAGTGATGGCTCTGTTACGTACAACAGAGAGCCCCAGGAAGGAGCAGCAGTTGAGAAATCCCTAGCCACAAGCTAGCTCAAATATCCTCAGGAACTCACCCCTCTGGTTTGGTGTGAAGCTGTAAGAAAGGTGGAGGGGACAGAGAGGAGGGCTGGAAGGGATCACCATCTGGCGCTGTGTCCTGCATAAGGCCATAATGCCTGCATAAGGCATATTGTACATCTGCCTCCACCTGCTTCAGCTTGGGGTGACACTGGGTCAGAGAGTGAGGTATGGAGTCATGATTTCCTCTGTTCAGTTCTGCCTCTTTGCAGATAGGATCCACGTAGTTACAAAAGTCTATCTTTATTCACAAGTAACAGAACAAAGTGGCTTTTCAGGAGAGGCCAACTTTTAAACAGAATAACAATAACAGATAAAGTACATTCCCAATAGATACATTGACTTCATCCTGATTGCATGATGGTTTTTGCTGCTTGCCTTCTGAATATAATGAGATAACTAATCATTTCTTCTATAAAGTATTTCTTACAAATAAGCCATTACAGACAGCTCATGTGAATTAGTAGCTCTCATAGGATTGTTTGCTCAAATGGGACCACATACTGCTCTAGAAAGTGCAGTCTTGAGAGAATATAGAAGCCTACAAGTAATCTCAAACCATGTATACTCACATTGCTGATTCTTGCAGAAATAAATCCAATTTTAGTTCGACTTGAAAATGATGCCTGGGAGGGGTGAGACTGGAGAAGTGTGGAGGTGAAAAAGGCTGCAGTCTCAAGACATAGACACTTCATCTGGAAAGCACCACAGTCAGAGTGGTTGGTTGATACTAAGCTTTCTCCTTCAGAAACTCATTTCAGCTCAGGCTATGCGCAGTCACTGTGGCAGAGATAGAAGCCTGGCCAATCTTGAATAATTGGCCAACCTCTGGCTGCCTCCTGAAAATTGTATGATGGCATTAACAATCAAGATAGCAATCCTGAATGAGAGACGTAATAGAAAATGGAGCTCTGGTGTCAAGATAAAAAAAAAAAAAAAAAAAAGTATCCGATCCTGTAGCTTCAAACAAGTATATCACTTCAAAGTATATTGCCAATAAAGCATGAGATGGGCCTGAGGATGCCTATCCACAGGAATCAAGAAAGGAAGTGTGATAGAAAAGAATAAAAGATAGAGTAAGCATTCTGATTCAGCTCATTTTTTTTTCTTCAGATGACTGTTAGTTGTTTACAAGTAGGTATCAGAGAGACTGAGAATTTAATACTGACTGAGACCGGCAACAAAGTAAAGTTTTGAATCAGTAGTTTGTAGAATGACTGTTCAAATGGGAATTGCACAGCATATTACCGTGTGCTGAAGTCTGGAGTGAAAGGATAGCATATTAGGCCTTCCAGAGGTTGAACGTATCTTACAAGTGTGAGATAAAGAAATGTGATAAAGATGGGTTGTTTAGGAACACTAAACACATTGATCATCACAGCATTGCAGGAAGACAGTGGTGGTGGAATAGGGAGGGATATTACTGAAACAGTTGCCTATAATTGTATATAAAAATAAATTTCAGAAACTTGAAGCAATAGAAGTAGCTGTTTTTGCACACACATGAGAAGGAAGGAAACTTCCCAGAAGAAAAGATAGGATTGCAGTGTTTCCTACTAAGGCTATTAAATTGAAAAAGATCAGAGATGCTTATGTATTCACCTAGTGAGCACATTCAAGTAATTAGACAGAGCTTGGACACCCAAAGCTTGACCTTTGATATGATTCTGCTGGAAAAAGTGTGTAATTGGTAGCAGCAACATAACTAAACTTATATGAGAATAGTCCCCTGGTGAATTGCTATACAATCAATAAGAAGCAGCTTAGAACAACCCAAAATGTAGTGGTCAAAGAGCCTAGAATATACTATTCCTCTTCATAAACCTTCTGCACCTCTGAAGCCTATTTCTGACATTGTATGATTGCAGATGCCTAAAGAGGAATACAAAGTAAGTAAAAAAAGGTTATAGGTACTTGTCCCAAGTATTTCATCAGTCAGTCAGCACTGTGAGAATTCTCTATAGAAAGGTAGATAGATAGATAGATAGATAGATAGATAGATAAAGAAATCTGAAGTTTATTTCTCAAATTTGTTGAGCTGCCAACCAAACACTGTAAACTTCTAGTGAAATACATAGGATGCTCCAAAAGCAATGTCTTTTATTTATTTCCATGCAAATTACAGCAGATACAAAGAACACAACACAGTTTGATAGAACACATTCTCAGATACAAAATACTGTTTTTCGATGTAGTCAACATTATTAAATACGCATTTTTACCAGTGATGAACAAAAGAGCTCATGCCAGTCTTGCACTAGTGGCAGCAACCCACTGTTGCTGTTACCACTACTGAAACACACTATCACCACCTCACTGTGCTCACATCCACTGCTTGGTTTCCAGAAATGTTCAGCAAGTCTTGATGAATGTCAGTGGTGCATTTTTTTCTCTGTAGAGGAGCTAAATCACACTTCCGCTTCATATGCACATCCATGTCAGACATCATGTCTTCAGACTTCCCTTCTGCTGCCATCTGTCACACAGCAACAAAATGTACGGGAATATTGGTGGGAATGTTGAACCTCTACTGCTGTACCACCAGCCACCACCTCTGACACCATGAGCCAGAATAACAAAATAGGAGGCATTAATTTTTAAGCACTTTTGTCAACGTAAGGGGTCGTTATTCAAGATCAGTCACTTTATATTTCACAGCCTACTATTCCTTAAAGCCACAAAAAACTATTAAAATAGTAAGGACATTGCAACAAGTAAAACAATACAAAACATGTATGTATCAGTGCAGACTGACTCTTACATATGCTGACCTCTGCCCTGATGTAAGATTTTTTTCCATAGAAATTGCTCAACAAAAAGATTTTTTTTTTTTTTTTTTTTTTTCTGTTGAAATGATCACTTCTGCTGGCTTTTTAAAATAAAATTATCAGCTATGACCAGGGCTTTCAAAGGTGTCTGGTATATCAGGAATCCTACCAAATAGCCTCTCAATTGCCAGTCTTATCAGGAAAGTCAATCCAGATAGAGGACATCCTCATTAACACTAATCATGAAATCACTTTACCAGCAGAAACACAAGAGGTGCAGGACATCTGTTTCAGCACAGCTATTTCTAATTCTATTTGCACTGAATTTGTACAAGTTACGGCTTGGAAATTTCATTTGTTTGTTTGTTTGGTTGTTTTATTTTTCTTCTTCTCTCCCTTTTTCCTCCAATACTAAACTATTGAAAGGAGAAACAGATCGCAAAAACCTTCGTGTGCATGTTTTATACATATGCTTGTAGGCAGATAAATAACAAGAAACAAAATAACTTAGTCCTTAGAAAACAAAAGTTACAATACACAGATGTACTGTGGTGATCACTACCTTTTGAGATGTCCTTACTGAGATTCTTTATCCTCATGAAATACTTAAACTCTAGCATGATTATTTGCTTAAAGTAAAAAGGATTCTAGCTGTTTTTATATAAATAGTATAGACTTCTACCTAATACATCAAGCCACAAATACTTTGTTGTTGTTTTTTTTTTTTTTCCTAAGCTTATTTCTTCACTTAAAGAAGCAGTACATCATATTTCTCTCATAAGCAATTCCCACTTGAAATCAGCGGGGAGAAAATTACTTTTCAACAGTACATCTGCGTGTACAGAATTTATGGTGTGACGACTGAATTACCACCTCTGCTTTTTTCCTACTTCTAAACCAGTAAAAGTCAAGGGCACTGTGTATTGTGTGGAATTTGTACCTAGGCAGTAGCTGTCACATCCTTAAATATAACAGCACGTTGTTCAGATAACCTAGCAGCAGAATATGCAATAGAATAGGCAATGCTGTGGTAAGAGTAGATAGAATCAATGAGATATTTTTGAATTCTTAAGTAGTCCTCAAGAGCTTGATTTAGCCACTACTGCCAAAGAAAGTAGTATGCATTTTTGCAGTCTTTAAGCACTGTTACACTTTCAATGACCACAGCTGGATCATAAAATAAGGTATATGTTAGTAACAAGGTTGGCTTGGTGAATTTCCCAGGGAACATTATGGTTTTGCTTAGGGCCTCCTTCAAAGAACCTCCTCCTAATGAAGAACCCATGACATTATCATGCCAAATAGTACTGTACTATGTTGTTTCTTTATGAACAGCAGTGAAGCATCCTCAGTAAAATGTTCATTGTGCAGCCTTATGTCTTATGATAATAAATCTTTAAGCTTTTAAAACTATCTTTTTTAACTGTCAGCCCTCGGGCAATACAGTCCTTTACTTGTTCCAAACTCAGAAATACCCCTGTACAGTACTTAGGGCTGACAATTCATGTATTTTAAAATTGCCTTTGTTTTCAGTTATTTGGTCAACTGGAACTACAATAAAAGCTCACTGTGCTTCCTCTCAAGGCTGTTTTATCACTCACACGCCCATACCTCCAGCAGCTACAGGGGGCAGCTTCTGTTTCAGTTGTGGTGTTGGTGATCTATAACAAATCTGCTCTGTACCACGCTTGCTAAGTCCACAGATCGGTTGATGAATATTCTGCAATTCCAGATCATAAATCTAAAAGTATATCCCATATCTCAAAGTAATAAAAGTGAACTATTGGCACAGAGGATTGTGTGCTCTAATGCATTTCTTCTCTTCAGAATGAATGCAGCAAGTGTACCTACTAAGGTTTTGTACATATTTCTCAGATAGATAGATAGATAGATATATAGGCACAAGTGAGAGCACAAACTTTCATATTTTTGTTTAAATAATCAAATACAATTTTTTTCTTATCAAATAAATTACTGATATGACTGTTTTGACAAAGGATAATGACACAAAGAGTCAGGAAGAGATTAGGAAGTACAGGGCTATGAGGAAGAGAAGGAAAGAAAGAGGAGAAAAATGTTAAAAAATCCCCGAGATTTCAGAAGAAAAGTTCTGTGGAATCCTCGAGCATCCTTGATTATTAATCTTTCAGTTAAGCCCTCCCAGCCTCCTTTCTGATGTGGGGAAATGAGTGAGGAAGACAAGAATTTTATGCTTCCTGTAAGATAGTGGATGTCCTCAGCACAGTTTCTCTGCTGGGGAGCAGCAAGGCCAACTGTCTGAGATGCAGGTGCACATGGCAGCCAGGTCTTGCAAGGCATAGGCAGGATGAGGAGCCAGGTGCCTGTAAGAGGATTCCCCAGCAGTCCCAAGTAAGGGACAAGCCAGGTTCAGGGACCATGCACAAGCTCGAGGCAAGAGCAGAAGGCAACAGAACAGGAGACAGGACTAGACACAAGGTTTCAGCTTGCACTTCAAGTCCATTCAGCACACAGATGTGAAGCCAGGTCACAACTTAGATCCCTGGCAGCACTTGCAGAAGATCAGCATATCCTCCAGGCAGTGGGCCAGGCTGGTTTGGAGACAAGTGATCATACAAGACGGCTGAGAGCTTGTGGTGAGGTGAAATTGAGCTGCTCCAGCCCAGTGAGGCCAGGGCCTGCAAAGCCTCCTGGTGCACGTGGGGCCCTGACTTTCTCTGACAACTGAAGCAGCCATAACAGCAGTTAGGTAGGGCCTTTCTGAAGATTTACTTTGTCCACAAGCTTTTAGAATATTTTTTAAACTCCTGACTGATTTCCAGTGTCCTGGGGAAGAGAAAAAAAGAAGAAAAAAAGTGCTAGCACCCTTAAAAGAGTCAAGCTGTTTTCCTACTCCACCTCCTTTTATGTCTAAGGTCATGTATGTACAGAGTCACCCATGCTTCCCACATGGAGAGAACTGCACTGGCTCCAAACATTGTGGGGTTTGTTCTCCATTTGCCACTACGCTCCCTCGCACTGACAAGCTGAGCTGCCTCACATCTCTGTGACACGTCTGGGGCAGCACAGCTGCCACTGTGTCTCCAGGCAAGCACATACTTTTTCCCAAGTTTATAGGATTACAATTGACTGTGGGTCTTCTTGCTTTATTTTGTTTTGTTTTCTTAATTATCATAGCTCCTGTGTCTAGCATGTATTTGGTACTGAAGTTCTGCTTTTAAAAATCTGCTATGAATCATTACAGAAGTCCTACCAACATCCTCTGTAAACCCACCAGAGGGGAAGGCCAGGAGGAATTATTCACTGCTGACTGGGTGATTTTCTAAATCTTTCTTTTTGTCCCTTGCTCTTTTTTTTAACTTGGTTCAAAGGTGAGCTCAAAGGTAATCTTGAATACTGATTTGGTTACTTAATACTTGTTACATTACACTCTTTATCAAGTTATTTGTGTCCACGGCTTTTAAATACTAAATATTGCTATGATTACAGCATTGCCTATTCAAATAATTTATATCTGTAGTTGTTATCTATTATGAATACCTATGAAATGCACATTGCATTGCAAGAACTTCTGTTGCCCTATCTAGTTTTATTAGGCAATAAAGAAGTTCTTCTTAGCACAGAGAACCGTATACTGCTTACCTTAACAGCAGTATCACAACAGCAAGGTTCCGAGATATTCTTTGGGAAGTAAACATGTTTCCTCTTCTGTTCTTATCTAGCTGTTAAATTTATTATGTACAGACTGTGTAGAGTTTGAAAATTCAGGAAGTCTAAAAGGTTATTTTTCAGAGGACTCAGTTTTGCATACAAGTGGGGTTTTGTTTTAGTATTTTTGTATTAGAAATGGAATTATAACCTTTGTTTGTTTTACTTCAGAAAGTAAACCAATACAAACAGCTGAGATGACAGGTTCAGAAAAAGTTAAAAAAAAAAACCCCAAACAACAGCAAAACAACAAATAAAACAAAGCAAACAGAAACAATAACAACAACAACCCCCTCCCTCCCAAAACAAAACACAACAAAAAAACTGATTCAGAAATCTATCCAGATTTTCAGTTAAACAGGTGTTAATGAAAGCAAACAACTGTTTGAAAGTCACTGACTAAATTTCCTTCCTTCTTTACAGAATTGATCACACGTCCTCATCTTTCTGAGTTTTTATTTTTCCAGAGTTTGAATAAAGTCTCTTTGCAATACTGAATCAGTCACACAACGATATTACTCTGCTCTGTTTGAAGTAAAGGTTTAAGAAGCACTCTTTGTAAACCACAGAAACTTTGTGTTAAGGACATGCTTCTTTCTTCTTTATAGCTTAAAGTAAAATATTTGGGAAAAAGAAATCTGGCAACTCCTTTTGAGTTTGTAGAAGAGTTTCTGAGTTTTCATCTACTAAAAAAGGCTGTTGCTTCCAGAGATGTAACAACTTAATGATTTTTATCAACACACTTCTAGAGATTGCTTAAAAATGTTCTGCAAACAAAGGAAGCAATGCCATCAAAACAACATTTCTATAAGGGTTCTAGGTGGCCTACAACTGATTATGGCATTTTGTTTGATCATAGTCTGACTATATCTGCATATATATTTGATACATATGATATATATATATATATAGAGAGAGAGAGAGAGAGATAAACGTAAATATAGATATGCAGATATAGTACATAAGAGCTTAGCTATCTGTCTGATAAATCACTGAGGATGAATATCACTGCTAGCAGAAGGGAGACTGCAAGACTGTCTAAGGACAGAGGAGTGAAACATTCTTTTTGTGATAGCAGCTGCTAGTGTTGGTTCACCTATCTTCTTTTTGTGATAGCAGCTGCTAGTGTTGGTTCACCTATCTTCTTTAAATATATTTGCAATTTATTTGATATTTTACAAATGCCTTGTGAACTATGCTATGTGAGATCAACACAAACCAGGAACAAATCTTGATCAATATTGAAAAATCTGACTCTGAAATCAAAACT
This sequence comes from Lagopus leucura, assembly GCF_019238085.1. NCBI lineage: Eukaryota > Metazoa > Chordata > Aves > Galliformes > Phasianidae > Lagopus > Lagopus leucura. The sequence goes on from NW_024962272.1 coordinate 666,838, forward strand.
GAATAAATACTTTAATGTTACATAACGTCTTAGTTAACATATAACTTGGAAAAACTTGAAAACGTTGCAATGGTCTGGTTCTGGTATTAGATATATCCTTTCCTTGATTGTATTAAAAAAATGAAAAAATAAAATGACTGAATGTGTCTAAGATAAAAGCTTCTAAACTAACTGGTTCATATACACTCACTGGGGACTTCTTATAGAGCTCAGCCATAACTTTTGTAAATCCTACAGCTACAGCAAGCATGCACTACCTCAGGGTGGCATGATCTCAGCATGACTTAACATTCACTTACACTCCCTGAACTCGACACTGATGGCACATGATTTGTACGGTCACGACTCTGCAGCTCTGGCCAAAGAGCCGTGTGAAATTAATTGGCTCTGTGCAGTGATGCATTAACACAAACCCTGCCTCTTAACAAGACTCTTTAACACCATAATGGGCCACTTCTTCTTCAGAAAATTGTTATTTCATACAGTATATTGAGTTGAAATCCCATCTCAAGTGAAAAAGGAATAACAGATTTGGGGAGCATCTACAAAAGTAGACTACAGCAAGAAATTGAAAAATGCTGCTTTCCAGCTCACAGTCGATAGAAAATGCTGATCAGAGAAAATAAGGTTTGTGTGAAAGGAAAAAAAGCAAATAGTGATGAGACAGGACTGATCAGCAGAGGAGAATAAGAGGGAAGAACTGAGTTAGGAATAAAAATAAGTGTAGCTCTGAAAGAAAAGTTTTGTTTTGTTTTGTTTTGGTTTAAAAAAAGCAAGTAACTACCTATTTCCCTATTTTCTAAATAAGGCAAGTGCTCTAGGGAGACATTAATGACTCTAAATATTCTAAAACAGTGTCCTGCTGCATGTATCTAGTGATTAGATTCAAAAGGCAAAAGCAAGCATACATTTTCATTTAATGATTTTCAGATCTTTTTTGGTACAAAATGTAACAGTTATGTCCCAGCCAAAAGGTAAAATAGCATAGAAATATACCATGATGAAGGAAACTGAGAAATCTCAGATGCTACTAACAGTTCCTTCAGTGTATTTAAAAACAATGATGACACAGCAAGGATCCACTATCTCATAATATTTTGTCATTATAGCCATTCTCTTGAATAAATACCTGGCAAAATATTCATTAATCAATGAACAGAAACAAGGAGTTGGAATTTCCACAGTATTATAGCACCTCTGAATTTATATATTTTCATATTATACCTACTCATACAGAATACACTGCCTGTTATCCACAGGTTAATCTGAAACATGCATCTTGGTTTTCCAGTGGATACTGAGTTACTTAAGAGCAGTCTATTAATTTGTTGCTGTGGTGAAGAGAATACTAGAGATCACCTTCATCTTCAGTGCTAATAAAATTTGCTAAATGCAAATATTTAAAATGTATCTTGTCTGTACTTACGTATACCAATTGCAAAATGACATTATGCAACTCTGTCTTTGGCAACCTTTTGAAAAAGCTGGATTAAATAATAATACCAACTCACCTTTACTTTTTACTGGATTAAGGTTAACATAAACCAGAAACAAGCAAAGTGCAACTGCACTTCCTCATCTGAGTGACAACTGCTTTTAAAAACAATGTGCCACCACAGTAATTTCTGCCACGTAATCTGAATTAAAACCGGGGATCCTTCTCACTGCTTCAACACTAAACCTCTATTGATCAATATCAATTTAGAATAAACTTAAAAGATAGAAATATGCCTTTCTAAAGAAACAGCTTATGCTCATTTGTGGGAAAAATGCTGGGCAAGGAGCACTGACTAATGCAGCCTGTGCCCTCTTGCCTAAGCAATTTTTAATCAAGGTAAGCAACATACATCTGTTAATGGGACTTGGCTCTCAGGAACTCTTAAAACAATAAAACACAAGGTTGGTAATGAAATGTAGGGACTAGATTCTGCTTCCTTGGTCACACCTCCTATGTTAACTCCTTCAGTAAAACATGAAAAAACATGAAGAATTATGATTAGGTAGCCCATTAGGTTCATGAAAGGTAGGTCCTGCTTGACCAACCTGATCTCCTTCTATAACTGAGTGTCTTGCCTGATGGCTGAGGGAAAGGCTGTTGATGTAGTCTTCCTAGTCTTCAGCAAAGCCTTTGACACTGTCAGCCACAGCGTTCTCTTAGAAAACCTGGCAGCCTTGGACATGAACACTTTGCTGGATGAAGAACTGGCTAGATACCTGGACTCAGAGAGTGGTGGTGAATGGAGTTAAATCCAACTGGCAACTTGTCATGCGCGGTGCTCCCCAGGGGTCAGTACAAGGGCCTATTCTATTCAATGTCTTTATTAATGACCTGGACAAGGGGATTGAGTGCACCCTCAGTAAGTTTGCGGATGAGACCAAGCTGGAGGGGAAAGTTGATCTGCTTGGGGGTGGGAAGGCCCTACAGAGCAATCTGGACAGGCTGGATTGCTGGGCTGAGACCAGTGGGATGAAGTTCAGCAAGGTCAAGTGCCAGGTCCTGCACTTTGGCCACAACAACTCCATGCAACGCTATGGGCTTGGGGCAGAGTAGCTGGGAGACCGTGCAAAAGAAACGGACCTGGAGGTGTTGGTCAGCTCTTGACTGGATATGAGCCAGCAGTGTGCTTGGACAGCCAAGAAGGCCAATGGCACCCTGGCTTGTTTAAGAAATAATATAGCCAGCTGGTGCAGGGAAGTGATTAGCTCTGTTCTCAGCTCTGGTGAGGTCACACCTTGAGTACTGTGTTCAGTTTTTGGTACCTCAGTACAAGAAAGACATCAAAGCTCTGGAGCATGTCCAGAGAAGGGCAACAAAACTGCTGAGGAGTGTGGAACAGAGGTCTTATATGTAGACATTGAGAGAACTGGGATTGTTTAGCATGGAGAAGAAGGGGCTTGGGGGAGGCCTTATAGCTCTCTACAGCTATCTGAATAGAAGTTGTGGCAAGGTGGGAGTTGGTCTCTTCTCCCATGTGAACAGCAATAGGACTAAAGGGAACGGCCTCAAGTTGCAAGATTCAGGTTGGACGTTAGGAAAAATTCCTTCTCTGAAAAAGTGGTCAGGCAGCAGAATGGGTTGCCCAGGGAGGTGGCGGACTCACCCTCCCTGGAGATGTTTAAGAAATGTTTAGATGTTGTACTGAGGGACATGGCTTAGTGGGGAAATATTGGTGGAAGGTGGATGATTGGACTGGATGATCTTGTAGGTCTTTTCTAACCTTCGGGATTATGTGATTCTATGACTATAAAGAGGCAGATAGCAACACCTGAAATTGGTTATCTTCCATTAACATTTGTTGTGTTTTTCTAAGTTTTTTTTTTTTTTTTTTTTTAATTTAACCTTTTTTTACTGAACATTTCACTAATTGTGAAGTAGAAAATAGTTGTAGAAATGTAACAGTCAGTGGATCAGGAGACCTCACATAATTGCAGACTTATGACTTTAAAGCAGTATAATTACTTTCAGAACAAGAGTGGTTGACCTATGAAAATGTTTTAAAAGTAATAACTATGAATACAGCAATTAAGTGTTTGATATTTTTCACTGATAAACTGAAAATTGACAACAGTCTGTTTAATTAAAAAACAGCTTGAAGGGTTTTATTCCCTACAAAAATAATTTTACTTGTCTGAGGTTTTAATCCCATTCACAGCTCATGCACATACATGCTTGATAAACACACAAAATATTCATGATTCTATTTATGATTCTTTCTGTGTGCTTTAAACCATTTACATAAATTAACTTGCTTCCCAATGAATTCAGAAGTTAGTTATTCCCCAGCAAACTAGTATTTCTTGTTCAAGCTCTCATGAAGAAGTCTTCACAATCAGTCAAATTATAGTTTTTAGCAGAGAACTTAACATCAAATTGACAGCAATATATGATAAGTTAATATAAAATCTAAACTCCTTTTCCCACCCAACAATCCAGTCTCAGATTTACTTATACACTCCTCTGCTCCGTGAAATTCATTTTGATAGTGGATATAGGAAGATAATGCTGGTATGAATCCTAATGCCTTCATGATCTTTGCCTTTTGACAAATCTGAGTATTCCATTCACAAGCTTTAGAGGGCTTCAGGGAGCTAATGGGCCACAGAAACGCCTTTGGGATGGAGCGTGCGAGGGCCTTTGATTGGAGGGGATCTGCCAGCTCATCTGATAAGTAAATATTATCTGCGTTTGCTTGGGTATGAGAAAGAACAGAATGTTAAATGAGAGTCATTTTGCATTGATTCAGAGAGAAATACAAATATTTTACAGAGCAGTAATGGATACCATGCCAGCTTTAAAAATAACGATAACCAGTGGGAGAAATGTTTGTTCCATAGCTGCTTTTTGAAACCACAGCACTGAAAAACTTAACTCAACTGTTCTGAAATGAGGCCAGTATTTTGTACTTTTAGTTTATTTAAGACCCTTGAGTGACTCCAGTTTTTACTCAAATAGATTCAGAGTTGGCATTTCTTTTCATTAACAAAACATTTTTCTTTTTAAAACTCTTTTCCATGAAAATCTGAAATTGAAATAATTATAATCTTATCTTCCAAAGCTTTTATCCAGAAATCATATTCTATCTTAATAATCATTAAGTAAGATACAATACCACTATTCTGCCACTGTTTTTTGCTTTATGTAGACTAAAATATTTTTCTTGCTAAGCTACCAACACTTTTTCTTTTCACAAATAGAAAAGAAGAAACTGATTATCTCCTTTTCCATCATGGAAAAGTTGTCACGGGCAACTTGTTTCCCACACTTTGTAAATTTCTATTCTTCTATAATGGATATGGTTATGTTTTCCTACCTCTCTTGAACCCTCTAGATCAGTTAATCCATCCAGGGGTTGGTGCTTGAGCCCAATGAAACAGAAGTGTGTCTAGTTTCTCATATCTCAGTAGCAAGATTAAAAGTAGAAGGCTCAGTTTGCTAAATTAGCAGGATCAGACCTATTCCATTTTTTTTTCTTAAGTGTCTGATCTTGACCATCAGCACTGTATGTGGCATTTTGATAATAAGTTTTGGAAAAAGGTACATATTTTGTACATTTATCATTAATATATATACGTAATATATGTATAGATATATATGAGATTGTACTTTGAAATCCAACGAGCTTCAGATGACAAATGTGTAAAGAGAAAAAGTCTTGAAAGTTGCACTGAGTTAAAACAGATAATGGGAAGAAGATTTAATTTCTGTGCATTTCTACTCAGGATAACAGGAAGGATACTGAATAAAATCTCAAATCCTTCTTTCATCTGGCATAAGCTCAGCCAAACAGGGAAGAAAGTTACTTGCTGTCATGGCAACCTCATACTACAATTAGTCCTTCTGTGCAGAAATGGCAGATTGGTGCTCCATCCTCTGAGCCATTCAGGTTTCGAGCCAGTAGCCACACTACAAAGCAGCAGGGCATTCCAAAAGCTTGCCTTCCATGCCTAAGCAAGGAAAATGAGTGTAGCACTGCATTCCAGAGATCCTAGAGTCTACAATTTGTAATAATATTTTTAGTTTGCATGTTCCTCACTTTATTGCTCCTTTTGGATTCTCAGTTATAATTTGTTCCCTCAAAATTTTCTTCCAAAGCAGCTTTCTCCTTGCTCTATTATTTCTTTTCTTTTATCAGATTTGTCATCTTTCCTTCTTCCACAAATAGAAACACAGTCTGAGACCTGACTAAGCACAACTATGCACTAAGCACTCTTTATTTACTTTCAGTATATTTTTGGACATCTTTCTGCAGAAGCTACTTACTTTATCCTAACTCTCATTTTTGTACTCTAATTCTGTGGATCAAAATAACAGCACTGACTAAGACACCATTTTCTCTTCAGAAATGTTGGCATAACTTTAATATACTTGGCTCTTTGTTGAATTAACTACAATCTTTGACTTAAAAAAAACCTCCTGTAACACACAACAGCTAGCAGGACTTGTTAGACTGCATATTCATCTTCATCTTCTCATAGTATCAGATTATACAGATGTTTTATTATTTGGCAAAACTAGCTTTAGTGCTCTGCCCTACAGTAATATTGTATTGATTCATAACGCAGCATTACAAAAACCGCAAGTTGATAAGATCTGAATAGTCTTATTTTTAGCAGAGCTATATCTCACTGCAGTCATGTCACTCTTCCTTATGTTTTCCCATCTCTTCTCCTCAGTTGTGAGTTTCCACTTCCTTTCTGGATCATGAACCATTTCTTCATGGTGACTGTGCAGGATACATCTTTCTTTTTCTGGATTAGTGTTCTGCTTGGTTAATGCTCTGGATCAGTCAACAGAGAAGTCTGGCAGAGACAAAGAGAGTGTGCTACAGCAACACACTGTTAGATCCATTCACACTGCATTTTAGGATTTCCATTCACTAAACAGCACATTTGTAGTCATAATCTAAAAAAGTTTAAAGCATCTCTCAGCTGTTTCATTTAGAGAAGGAAAAATAATCTTTTTTTTTTTTTTTTTTTGTGAAGGTCAGTTTAATTTAATTTAATTATTTGTAAAACTATCTGTAAATTAACTTCCTAACCCTTACTTATAGGATATATAAAAAGAAATATGAGTCATTCAGGAAATTCTTTTGCAGCATTCTTCCTTCCACAAAAGAAAGAAAAAGTCAACTTCGTGCCAACACACTGGAATAAACTGCTTCACTGCTTTCACTGGAAACCACTTATTTTTTTTACCATTTGCTCTTACACTACCAGTTACTGTCATCCAACAGCTACAGCACGTAGACCTGGTTGTCACCAGCTGCAGTGGTGGCCACAGCTGTTGCACTTAACTTGCATTGTGGAATAGAGGAAGGAAGTCCCTTATAAAAATCATGGAGCAAGATCCTGGAACATTCAATAACTTCTTAACAGATCTTACAAAGTTTACTCAATAATATCAGTGTCTTGTCAGCATCCCATGTATTTATAAGCTTGCCATCGCCTTCGCCTTCCCAGCTCAGATGAAGAAGTTAATCTGCTGTGGATGCAGCAGCAAAGAATATAAACTCAAATACAGCAGTATGTGCTGCTACATAGTAATGTTTAGAATGGAACAGGGAGACTGATACCTGGACTGCAGGACATTAGGGACAAATAGCAGAGGAAGACTAAATGAAATTGCATATACGTATCAAAGCAGCTCATTTAATTTCTGCATACATATGAAGTATACTTGTGACATCTCTCACTGCAAGAACACCAAAAAGGGAAGTAAAAAAAGGTACGTCCACCTACACAGCTGGATACTGTTAACAATATATTTTTTAAAGAATGTAGGAATTCCCACATTGTCTTTTAAAATGGAAAGTAGAGAACAGCAGCTGACAACTGTGATCAGGCTCAGCTTACTTTTATCCAGTGTAGGGTGTGAATCTCAATTAACCAGATTTCTTAACAGTATGCCCTGTGTTATTCTGGCAGAAATGATTGAGAAAAATGCTACCTTTTTAATTTATTTTAAAGATTTTAAAAAGAGACTTTAAAAGACAAGCAAAAGAAAAACTGTACGGGCTACAGACAACTTCAAGACTACAGATAAAAATCAATGGATAAATCAACAGACAAAGAGAAGCACATGACCAGCAACAGCTTGAACTGGTTCCCATTCAAGATGAGGGATTTCAGTTTCTCTTCTGTTCACCCCAGGTGCCTGGTAGTTTTGTGATATTTCTTTACACCCCCTTATGTATACTGAAATCTACTGTGTTCAGATTTATGAGAAAATTATATATATAGATTGTAAATTTCTTGATTAATGGCATGAGAGAAAGAGAGAGAGGCCTCCTCCACATCAGTAGGATCAAAATGTTGACTTGACCTAAGCTATCATAGCAAAAATTTCCTGTATTCAACAAAAATTCCACCCACAGCTTGACACATTTAGGGGCAGAAGATAAAAGGTGGCAGTGTACACCATCAAAATGCCCCACTTCTGTTTGGCTATGCCTTTGAAATGCATAGAGTACCAGCTCTCATTATAAAACCAGGTTTTTTGAAATGGCATTTGGATGCAGCCTATCATCAGGACTTGAATATGTGTTTTAGTAACCTCATTGTTTTATTTCAAATGGCTTACTTCTCCAGTGTTAGAGTTAAGCAACACGCACACTCCTATGCTTCACATTCCTTGTCTTAATACAAAACATTACTTCAAGATCTTTACTGCAACACCATATGCCATTGCTTACAAATACCACCTTTGTTAACACAGTTTGCTTCTTTGTCATTTGCTGCTTTCTTTCCCTTTTTTCTTTACAGTAAAATATCACATAAGTTACATTTGAATGTGCGTTTGGAACATTTACTCTTCTATACATACTGTAGCTGTTGTAGCTTTATTTCTAATATTTGTAAAGAGTTCATCACTGTGTAAAACTGGGTAAATTCTTCCTTTTTCCTATTCCTCTTAGCATCAGCAAAGCCCTTGAATCACAAGAAAGTCTGTGGAAGAACAATTTGGCTCAGTGCCTTTGACTTTTAGCTGTTAAGAGCCATTCTTTATTTCAAGCATAATGATTAAATCAAAAGAGGCTGATTGCACAGGACTCATCAGAAATTGAAAAATGCAGATTAGCTGGCACCACAGCTCACAAAAGAATTAAAAGACAACATTGGATGACCCAACACATTTCACCATCTGTACTTTGCAACACATGGAAGAGCACACTGAGGTGATAAAAGTGACGCAGAGGAGAAAGAATAAAAGGCATGTTAGCTGCGGCTCAGCTGGAAAAGAATATTACTAGTAGCAATAGGTTCTGAGATCAAATGGTGAATCTGCTTCTTAAAAAAAAATCAAATAAACGGTATGAGCACAGTAACACTAATTTAGTAATGAGAGTTTCCAAAAACCTACTTAAGCCAGCTGACTTGCTCATTTTGAAAAGAAGTTCTAATTTGAGGTTCTGGTCCTATAATTAATTTTATGATGTCCTCAGATTTTCATCTGGTTAAAAAAAATTAGAAGCTATGCCAGCTGTGCAAGTCCCAGTGAAATGGATTTGTCTTGAACCCGTAACACAGCTCATGCATTTTAAAGTTTTGGATATCTTAGGAGAATGGAAGTTATGTGAACAGATTTCATTTCCATCAATGAACTATGCTTAAAACTCCCTATTCTCTAAACCTCTTCTCTGGGAGTAATCCAAATAGTAATCTAACACTGTGCCAGGATTTTTATTTATGGGAATTTAGAGCTGAACAGGAATTCTGTCAGACTTTGCACAGCTGAGTGAAAAGGCAGAAATGAAAGAAAATCAGGCTGATGAAAGACTTTTGTTTTTTTTTGGAACTTCTGACCCTTTCTTATCTTTCCTTGGATGACCTCTGGATAGGAGCTGTCACTGATGTCATTCAAATCAAAGATCCTTGAACTATTGTCTCTTAAAATGTTGTCATTACCCTAGTCATATATCTGAAAGTTCCTTAATGCCTTTAAAAGCAGGACAGGAAAGAATCTTGCTTTTCATGGCATGTGTCATATTGACATCCAGCAGATTACTATATGTATTGCACAACTGCACTGAAAAGAAGGCAGTGCAGAGGGGAAAAAATTCTCACCATTCCTCTTGAAACATATTGACTTTTTTTCCTATTTGCATCCCAGAAACATCAGTAATATAATCTTTGTTTGAGTCCACTACATTAAATGCTTAACTGATTTACAGATAGAAGCACCAATATAAATAAATCATTTATGTTAAGTCAAGACAGAAAGAATATTTCTTGGTCTTCCTCAGGTACTGTGATCTTGTATGTATTAATACAGCACTATTAATGGGATGGATGGCTGCATTTAAGCACACTAAAGGCTGCATAAAATCATCTGTGGGGTCAGAAATATATTTATCTTTAAGAATTTATTGGTTGATATATTGTCAGACACTAAAGGCTCTGAATTCATGTTGCCTCTCACAGCTGTGACAGCAATATGTGCTTTAAATTTCATTTCATACATATATGATCCTGGCAAAGATTTCTGTAAAGACTTTAAAATTGAAAATAAATAAATAAGGAATATCGTGTTAAAATCAAGTCAAAATTTGTTTCAGGTTTCAATTCTCATTAACTCTCATAATGATTGGCCTTTAAAAATCTCAATTGTAGTAAGATTTATCAGTTTTATGTTAATTCTAACTAGAATTTTCAAGTTTACATTCTTTTCTACAATCACTGTAGTTTGTAAGATACTATATTTAAGAATTTAAGAATTATAAATATTGCAACTTTCGGTCAGTACGAATCAAGAATATTAAAGCTAGAGCCAATTACAGAAATAGAGTTTTGAGGGAACATTCTCAGCTGTATACACTTGGTTAATTTTTTTTTCCACTAAAATTGTTCCACACAATTAACCAAAAATAAAGTTTCTTCTTGTATTACTGCATAAAGGGTTATTAAAAACAAAATAAAACAATCCAGAATAACAAATGTAGATGAGGAGAATGCTTCCACTCTCTCTGCCTACCTCTTTACTAAGCCTTCTCAATTTCTGCTTCCTATCAAAGAAGTACTAGACTTGCCTTCAGACAGACTGACTTCAGACTGATGTCTAGGTCAACTTGTGGCAGAACCCTGGCGTAGTCCAACTGCTGTCTTCTTTTGGTTGGTAGAGTTTCTGAACTGCTTTTGGAAAAAAGAAAACAAAAGTGAACAAACAAACAAAAGCCTCAACACAACAGCAACAGTATTTCATCCAAATCAATTTATTTTCATGGTTTCAAATCACTCTCAGCAGACAGCCCAAATTTGCTTTTTCGCTATTTCTTGGTAACCTACTGTAAATACTTGCCTAGTTAGGGTCTAATGCTTCCTCTTAACCCTACTCTTCCTGTGCAGAGAAATGCTTTTCCTGGCAATAGTGAAAATAACAAACACACAAACAACGATGATCCTTGTCACATTCAATGGTCAAACTTGAAAGAAAATAATACATTTCTGCCTTATAAAGAAAGCGAATACGTTCTCCTTAGTTCAGCCCTTCAAATCAGACAAGTGCAAAAAATGACAGCAATGGTTAAATACCACTTGCTTGCAGGATCATGTTTGTCAGTTTTGATATCCAGTTGGATTACTGGCAGAGATAAGCTTTACAGCCTTTCCGTTGTTTCATTATAAGCAGATGTGGAAGACAAGACATGTTAGATGCTTATCAACAAGAAAACAGAAGATAAAGACTGCCACCTATTGCATTCTGAAATAAAACACAGATTCTATATGCAACAAAGAACGTGCAGGCAATCTCACAGTAGATCAAAATAAACTCTAGAACTTTCTCTTCTAAAACATGGAGAGCGTTATTCTCTTCTGTTTGTCGTGAGCCTAGAAAGTCACTTCTGGCACTTTCCCAGTAAAAACACTCTGGTTCCTCTCTAATTTATTAATTGTTATCTAAGTGGGATGAGCCAATCACAGCAAAAATGAGTTTATGTCCAATTTACAAGTAATAAAAAATCCTCCTTCTTTTCCTGTATTTCAGTGGATACTGATATCAACAAGCCAAATACATAGTGGGTACAAGTTGCCTTAAGATATTTAATGAGAAAAAGTTTTTGCATCCCATTTTGGGTAAGTACATGCATATAGATATATATTGCTTTTATTTATTTACAGTGAAAAGAAAAACAAAACAAAACAAAACCAACAATCTTTTTTCACTGTTGTCCAAATACTCACCTTCACTTTGTCATTATCCTGGGCACTGCCTTTTATGCATACAAAACTCTTAAAAATGAGTGAAATTGCGTGGGAGTTGATAGACAATGCGCAGAAAGTAGATGAAAATTTTGAACTAAAGCTATTAAAAGTGTATCAGACAACGCTGTACTCAAAGGAATACAACTTCACTGGTCAAGTGGGGAGACAAGATGACCTAATATTTTTAATCCTTTATCACATTACGGTACAACCAAGATTCTCAGCCATCTGTCCAATAGTGCTGGAGGCTAGCACAAAATTATCATAAAACTGACAGCAAAATCATTAACAAGTAAAAGAAAAATCTAGTATCATCAAATAACGTAGCCTTATTCAACGTGTACTTTTGGGTACTAATAAAGGTTGACTGGCTGCCACTTCACACTACGGAGGACAGGCAAGTTGTTTTAGGGATCCCTAGGCAGATTAATGATTATTGTTGTCAAATTAGTGATTTATTCCTGCTTTAAAGCAACAAACAAGCTACAATCAGCATAGTTCATTATCTATCTAAATTATCGTGTATAAGTGTAGCTTATAGTTGCACAGCATTTTTAGAATTCTCAGTTGCATGGACTTTTCAGTCTGTGGAAGAAGAAGAAAGCAGTGTAGATATCTCTGGTCATGAAGGACCGCAGGTTTAGCTGTCAGCAGAGGTTCTTGTCTAAGCATCCCCTTATAGGCAGTACTCCCTGTGCTGTCAGATCTCCCCTTCTAGCGTGGGTATCGCCATCTTCTGGCACTCCAGCACCAGTGCATTGATCATAACGCTGAGGGGCTCAGCTACCACGACAGGGGGTGCTCCTCGCACCTTCAGGGTGACCCAGCAGCTTAGTTCTAGTAATGCCAGTTCCCTTATCGCCCCGATATTATGTGTGCCCACACCCTGGGGCCAGAAAGGGAGAGTGAAAGAAAGGGGGAAGCGGTGCACATTGGCAGCCTGCTTGCTTATTGCTAGGAATCGAGACTTAAAGGTGTATCTACAACACTGATCTGATAGCTGATCTGCGCTGGCTGGGAGACCAGAATTTGGGCTGCTGATACTCCACACTAGAGGAGACCTTAAAGGCACTGCTCCACTGCTGTTCTTGGGCAAGTCAGTCTCACAGGCATCTTTTACATACAGTCTTTCTACTTTATCCTAATATCTGTGTGTGTGTATGTGTGTGTGTGTAAGTGAGGAAAAAGATCTATTGGCTGAAAGGAACACTCTCTGGATAGGTAAGCTTTTTCATGAAGGTGATCAGCATTATACACAATAAGGTTTAATATAAAATATCTGTTAATATCCGTTAATATCTGTTTAATATAAAATGTCAAGAACAAGAAAAATCTATATTGAATTAAATGTATGTATCATACATGAATAAGTTTCCAGATTGCTAGGAGATACAAGCTCACATAATGCTATTAACAATTTCAGGAGGAGGACATGTCGACAAAGATACAAAATTGACAACACTTACTTTGTTAAAAATATCCTTTATGCTCCCTCTGTAGCCTACCCAATGTACATTCAAACACCACTGAATTGCACACTGGTGAAAATTTCAGTCAGCATTACATCCTAACAGTGAGCATTCATGTTTTGATTCTTAGCTCAGGATGGTGTAACAGTAACGGCAACAACCCGCATAGCCTGGACAGAAGTAACAGGAACAAAATATTTCTCATTGCCTCTGTCTTGAGGGAGGATAACGTTAATTTCTGGTATTTGCTGCCATCTCGTGAATTTCGGGCAGTATTGCAGTGGAATTGTACCTGCAAACGGTTTCTTCCTCAAAAGTTGAGCACATCTTTAGATAGCTATGCTAAGGGCACGCTAAGCAAACACACTGCTTACAATTTTGAAAGGATTTCCTTGTATTGCTACACAATGTAGCAGTTACTTGCATTCAAGAACAATAATATACGTTCTGAACTAGTTTGGATTAAATGCTACACAGTGTCACAGAATCACAGAATCACAGAATTGCAGGGGTTGGAAGGGACCTCTAGAGATCATTGAGACCAACCCCCCTGCCAAAGCAGGTTCCCTACAGCAGGTTGCACAGGTAGGCATCCAGGCAGGTCTTGAACATCTCCAGAGAAGGAGACTCCACCACCTCCCTGGGCAGCCTGTTCCAGTGCTCCGTCAGCCTCACCGTAAAGAAGTTCTTGCACACATTTGTGTGGAACTTCCTATGCTGCAGCTTGTGTCCATTTCCCCTTGTCCTGTCTCCACTCACCACTGAAAAGAGACTGGCCTCACCACTATGGCCCCCACACCTCAGATATTTATAAACCTGGATTAGATCCCCTCTCAGTCGTCTTTTCTCAAGGCTAAATAGATCCAGTTCACTCAGCCTTTCTTCATAGGAGAGATGCTCCAGGCCCTTCACCATCTTTGTGGCCCTCCGCTGGACTCTTTCCAAGAGATCCCTGTCTTTTTTGTACTGGGGAGCCCAGAACTGGACGCAGTACTCCAGATGAGGCCTTACCAGGGCAGAGTAGAGGGGGAGGATCACCTCCCTCGACCTGCTGGCCACGCTCTTTCTAATGCACCCCAGGATGCCATTGGCCTTTTTGGCCACAAGGGCACACTGCTGGCTCATGGCCAACCTGTCGTCCACCAGGACACTCAGGTCTCTCTCTGCAGAGCTCCTCTCCAGCAGCTCATCCCCCAGCCTGTACTGGTGCATGCAATTATTCCTCCCCAGATGCAAGACTCTACACTTGCTTTTGTTGAACCTCATCCAGTTTCTTACTGCCCAGCTTTCCAGCCTGTCCAGGTCTCGCTGAATGGCAGCACAGCCTTCAGGTGTGTCAGCCAATCCTCCCAACTTCATATTATCAGCAAACTTGCTGAGGGTGGCCACTGTCCCCTCATCAAGGTCATTGATGAAGATGTTGAACAAGACCGGACCCAGCACCGACCCCTGAGGGACACCACTGGTTACAGGTCTCCAGCCAGACTCAGTACCACCAACAACGACCCTCTGCGCTCTGCCAGTCAGCCAGTTCTCAACCCACCTCACTGTCCACTCATCTATCCCACACTTCCTCAGCTGTGTTATAAGGATGTCGTGGGGGACGGTATCAAATGCCTTGCTGAAATCAAGGTAGACTACATCTACCGCTCTTCCCCCATCCACCCAGCATGTGACAACATCATAGAAGGCCACCAGGTTGGTTGAGCACGACCTCCCCTTGGTGAACCCATGCTGACTACTCCTGATAACCTCCTTTTCTCCCAGTTGTCTGGAGATGGCATCCAGCACAAGCTGTTCCATCACCTTTCCAGGGACAGGGGTGAGGCTGACAGGCCTATAATTACCCGGGTCTTCCTTCTTGCCCCTTTTGAAGACCAGAGTGACATTGGCTATCCTCCAGTCTTTGGGGACCTCCCCCATTATCCAAGACCTCTCAAAGATGATGGAGAGAGGTTCGGCAATGACTTCTGCCAGCTCCCTCAGCACATGTGGATGCACCCCATCAGGTCCCATGGACTTGTGGGCCTTAGTACTGCCTAGGCGCTCACGGACCACCTCTTCCCTGACTAAAGGAAAGTCTCCCATTCCCCAGATCCTCTCACTAACCTCCAGGGTGTGGGAACCCTGAGGGAGAGCCTTTTCACTGAAGACAGAAGTAAAGAAGGCATTCAGTATCTCTGCCTTCTCAGCATCCCCCGTTACCAGAACACCCCCCTCACTTAGTAAAGGGCCCATATTCTCTCCAGTTTTCCTTTTCCTGTTAACATACTTAAAAAAGCCTTTTTTATTATCCTTTATCACTTTAGCCAGATTCAATTCCAGGCGGGCTTTAGCCTTCCTTGTTGCATCCTGCAGGCTCTGACTACATTCCTATATTCTTCCCAAGTGGTCAGACCCTTTTTCCACATTTCATGGACCTTCTTCTTTCCTTCGAGCTTGCACATGAGCTCCTTGCTCATCCACACAGGTCTCCTGTCACCTTTTCCCGATTTCTTGCTCACAGGGATGCACCGATCCTGAGCTTGGAAGAAGAGCTGCTTAAATGCTGACCAGCTCTTGGAGGCCCCCTCACCTTCTAACACCCAAGCCCATGGATAGCTCCAAGTAGGTCCCGGAAGAGATTGAAGTTGGCTCTCCTAAAGTCCAGGACAGCAATCCTACTTTTTGCATTGCTTCTTCCACTCAGGATCTTGAACTCCGCCATCTCATGATCACTACAACCCAAGCTGCCCCCAACCTTTACTTCCCAGATGAAAGATGCTGTCTTGTAACTAGTGTTACTAACCAACACTAACCCATATGTATAGTCCCAGACATGAAAGGCAAAAGGAAAGTGCATAAAAACTTGCTGAGATCTCAGTTAGGAAAACAAACAACTTATGCCAGTAGAACGTCAACAAACCACAGAATGGCTTAGGCTGGAAGGAACTGTTAAGGATCCTTTGGATCATCTAGTTTCAATCCCCTGCTCCAGGCATGATCATCAACTACTAAATCAGGCACTAGATCATGTTGTTCAGAAACCCATCAAATCTGGATTTCAATGCCTACAGGGAGGAGTCATCCATAGCTTCTCTGGGCAGCTGTGCCAGTACCTCACCACCCTCACCTCAGAGATCTCCCAGGAGTCTTCTCAAGCTGAAGAAGCCCAACTCCATTAGCCTGTCTTTATAGGAGAGATGCTCCAACCCTCTGACCATCTTAGCAGCCCTCCTCTAGAACTGTTCCAACATCTCCACATCTTTTCTGTGTTAGGGGCCCCAGGCCTGGATGCAGTGATCCTTATGAGGGTAGAGCAGAGTGGGGCCAATCACCTTCCTTGCCCTGTTGGCCACCTATCTTTTGATAGAGCCCAGGATAGAGTTGGCATTGCTGTCTGCGAGTGCATGTTGCTGCTTCATGTCCAGCTTATCATCTACCAGGACCACCAAGTTCTTCTTGGCCTGGCTGGTCTCAAGGATTTCCTCTCCCAGTCTCTATACATTTCTGAAATTTCCCTGATGTAAGCACATCACCTAGCACTTGGCCTTGTTGAACACCACTAGGTTCACATGGGCCCACCTTTCAAGTTACTCTGGGTCCCTCTAGATGGCATCCCTTCATTCTGTCATATCAACTACACCACTCAAGTTAATCTCATCTGCAAACCTGTTGAGGGTGCACTTGATCCCACAGGTACTCCAAGATAAACCCATTAAAGGAAAGGCAATCAGTGAGTCCTGAAAGCACTGCATCACAGCAAAAGTGAAATACTGATCAAATGACCATGTGTAGCTTCACAGACATTTTGAAGAAGAACAGTCTTTGTACTTCCACCTAGTAAGACAGAAGTGCTGTGAGGTGGTCTTTGAAAAATGATGTCAAGGCACAATCATCCACACTGTAGCACTCTGATGAGGGTTAATAGAATCAAACTGCCCTGATGCTTCCTCAGCCCATCCTTACAAGTTGAACCAGTGGCATTCAGAGGTACATGCTTCATCAGCACTACAGGACACACTTCTAGCCAGACATAAGACTGGGAGAAAAGAGGTGCTGCTCACCCAGTGCTTCAACAGTCACTGTAGTCAGCCTCAGCCAAAGAGAGCCTACTTGAAAACAATCTTAAATCAACACAGAGTCAGTGAAAGAACCGAGAAAATCTCTATTCAGTTGGGCTGTTTTATCTTTGAGAAACCACTACACAAACATTTTCTTCCCCCTTCCTGCAAAAGATTAAGAAAAAAGGCAAAACTTGCTCTGTTTCTCCCATTTCTAATGTACAAAATAAAACTCCTTTCCTAAGGCAGATGAGGATGGCTTATTTCAGACATTAGTGGAAGCAGTGGTGCCATAGAGAATCTTTAAATACAGCTGCAGCTGGGGCTGGAGACACTGCATACATAGGACTGCAGTCTGTGAGGTGTAGTATTGAGACCAGATACCAAATCAGCATGAAATTCTCTTAGCACAGCAAAGTTATAGCATTAGATACACTCATTTTTGAGGAACGTTTTCAGGTTCTGCTACATTTTCAGGTTCTGTCAGTGCCTAAATCTGGGTCTAAAAGAAGAGTTCTCTCATGATAACGGGCACATTTGAAGAAGCAAATCACAGAATGGCTTGGGTTGCAACGGACCTCAAAGCTCATCCAGTTCCGATCCCACTGCTGTGAGCAGTGCTGCCAACCACTAGATCAAACTATGAAGGAACTCATCCAGCCTGGCCCTGAGTGCTTCCAGGGATGGGATGTGCACAGTACCTCATGGTCCTCTGAGTGAAGAATTTCTCCCTAGCATCTAACCAAAACCTCCCCTCTTTCGGTTTAAATCCACCCTCCCTGGTGCTATCACTACCTCTGTACAAGGTCGGTCCCTTTCCTAGGACTCTCTACTGGAAGACCTCTTCTCCAAGCTGAACAATCCCAAATCCCAACGCCTGAAGGGACTTCTCCTTTAGTTATCTTCTGGTCACTTTTTGCTACTTTAACATAAATGCCTGAAAGCTAAGCTGGAAGATAAACAGCGATAACTGATAAAAACTAAATACATGACAGCATAGTAGGGCTCAGCCTCTGCCATACGGGGATAAAAGTCACGTTAAAGACTGGGACAAGGCAAGACGGGACATGACGGTACAGGACTGGCACACAGAAGCCGACTAGAGCTGACCGAAGACTGCATACCGCCAAACCCGGCCCGCGCCGCATTGCACGACCCGCGCGTCGCCCGGTGCGGGGCAGCAGCCGCCCCACAGCACACCGACCCCCCGGCCGCCTGCCAGCCGGCGCCACGTGACCCGCCGCGCGCAGCGCATCCTCCCCGCCCGCAGCCGCTCCGCCCGGGGGCGGCGCCGGCATCGGCTGCCGCTGGGCACGTGACGTGAGCGCTCGTCCCCGTCACGTGTTCCTCCCGCTGGGCCTCCGAGCTTCTCTCCTCTCCTCTCCTGGTCCTCCCTACCTCGGGCGTGCGAGGGCTACGCGCATGCGCCGCGCGCAGCTGTCATCAGCGCACGGAAGAAGTCGTCCCGGGGAGAACGAGGGGTGGAAGCTTGGGAGTGTTCCTTCAGTCTGGGCAGCAGGGGCGAGAACGCATATCCGGCGCGCAGCGCAGTCGGCTGCCTCTCTTCGCTGCAGCCGCCCGATCCTTTTCTCTCGGACAGGTGTGGGGCGGCTCCGGGCCGGGCGGTGGCTCCGGGGGCGGGAGGGCTCCGGGGCTGGAGCTGGCGGCGGGGAGGGCTGGGCTGGGAGCCGCGCTGCGCACGGCCGGGGGGAGCCTCGGGCAAGTGCCGGGCAGCGGGAGCCGCGGTCCCGCTCCGGCCCGGAGCTCCGTAGGTCGGCCGGAGCTCGGGGCGCTGGCGGCGGGCTGGCGGCCCCCTGCTGTCCGCCGGCGGCCAGCACGCGGCACGGGGTGCCCGCGGGGCTTCTCCCGACGCTGCGGTTCATTCATTTCTCGGCACAGGTAGGATGTGCCTGACGTAACGTGGCTGGAAGCGGCGTCGGGGCGAGCCGTTGGTGTCGGCACGCACCCCGCACCTGCTCCGCTGCCGGTCCGCCGCCAGCGGCTGCTGCCGGACGGGGCGGGACGGGCACCGAGGTGCTGCGCTGGGCCGAGCGCGTCCTCCTGCAGAAAGCATCGTCACGCTTTCTTGTGTGAGAGTAAGGGGAAAAGAGGTGACTCGAAGAAAGCAGCGTCTGTTCGGGCGTTGCTGAGCTGTAGGTTGTATCTGCTTGTGCTCTTTTTGAGACGTGAGCGACAGCGGGAACAGAAGTTACCTGGGAGTTACTAAAGTAGCAGTTCTTAAGCACTTTTCACAAAAAAATAAACTCAGCTGCAGCGTGATGCAGAGTATTTCTGTCACCCTGCGCCGTGAAGGTGGTGATGCGGAGCAGCTCAGGCCTTGCTCTGGGTCTGCCTGGCACTGCAGTGCATGCCTCGCACAAGGCCCTTCTCCATGCAGGAGTGTGGAAAGCAGGCATGGTTTGCTTTCTGATCCTTGAAACGAGTGGAGCGGTGCCAGCGGGCTTGGGCAGCTGGTGGTTGGCTTTTGCCTCAGTACAGGTACTGATGGGTGTAAGAGCAGCTGCTTTTCCTTGGCCTGAGGCAGGAAACAATATTCAAGTAAGTGGATGGGATAAAACAGCAGTTAGGTCAGAATGAGAGCCGCTGTATGTGAGATAAAAATCTTTGGTTAGTTTCTGCTTAAAAAGAAAAACTTGAGCAAACTAAAAAATCCGTTCTTGGTCTGGTATCTGAGGTTTTTATGGCAAATGTGACAAAAAAGGGAAGAAAATCAGGCTCTTTAATTACTGGTCCTTAACTTTTGCTGATGCTATTTTCTGTCTAGCATCCTGATTTTTAAACAATGTAAACAATTCTGCAGCAAATGTAAGTGTACAGTTACCACAGTAATGTATTCAGTTCAGAACATTGTGCTGTAAAATGCTAATTATTGTAATCTCACTAGGCTATTATGAACAGGCACAGTAATTGTGCAGCAGAAAAATTGGTGACTTCATATGTAACTAAAAAAAAAAAAAGTTGATTGAGGAGATTAAGGACTTCTGTGGTCCTTTCTCAGCTCCTGATTGTACCATTTCTTGGTTCTGCAGTCAACTCACTTTTTTTTTTTTTTTTTTTTTTTTCCTGTAGTTGTCTTTTGCAGGGGAATATTTCTTCAGTATGAAGCTGAATGGGGTATTTGGTTTTGTTCTTTGGTTTTGCTTTATGGAGGTCCTGATCTCCTCTGTCCCCCATGCAAAAAACAAATGTATTTTCAGATACATTTTTAATATACGTGGAGTTTTGAAGATAACATCTTAGTGTAAGTTTTAAGGTTTTTGATACATGTCCAGTAAAATATGTCTATAGTTGCTTGATGACTTAACTCTTCATATCTCCAAACAGATGAGACACATGTTCAGATCTTGATTGTCCTTTAGATTTAGAGATTAATAGGACATGTTGAAGGAATTCAGTATCTTATACAGGGACAATATTAGTTCTGTAATCAAATGACAATGGAGGTTCTTGCAAGAAGTTTCTGAAGAAATGTTGACTGTGCTGTAAAATCTTGCTGTAGTTCGGGTATATAAAGCATTAGAACATACTTCAGTTTTCTCAAATAGTATCCTGTGTCATAATTCATTAAGTTGTGAACTTAAATTTTACTCTAACTTCATTTCCCTTGTTCAAAATTGTGATGTGTAAGTTACTGACTTTTCCCCTGGGAGTAGCTTATACTGTTGACTCAAGCAAGAAATTGTGTTTTGTTTTTCTTGATTCTGTTCTCGTTGGTGCAGCATATTTAAGAAAATACAGGCTAACTGTAGGTTAATTCAAGGTGTTAAAGGAGTTCAGTATACATCTTCTAGTGAATATTGCAAGAAGTTCTTCAGTCTGTTGATCAGTTCTGCTCTCAGGCCTGATGGGAAACTACTTTGATTATTGTAGATGTTGTAGAGGAGTTTCACAAACAAAATGCATTCCAGTTCCTCAGTTCCCTTGTGATATTTCTGCCTACAAAATATAGTATTGCTAGACTGTAGTTGTTTTGGTTAAGCTCTTTTGACCTTGGATTTCCTGCTGGGCTTTGTCTGGTTAAAATAAGAGTTTTAGTTGTTAGCAGATAGCCTTACTTTAGGTGGACCTATGTTGCCACTCCTTCTACCTTTATGCTGTGGATTATTCTTCTGGATCAGGTTTTGTTTCATTGTTCTGTGTTTTTTTTTTTTTTTTTTTCTTTTTTGTTGACATGTGATTTATGTCCAGTCACAGTTTCTGTAATTTGAATGGCTT
This sequence comes from Lagopus leucura, assembly GCF_019238085.1. Lineage (NCBI taxonomy): Eukaryota > Metazoa > Chordata > Aves > Galliformes > Phasianidae > Lagopus > Lagopus leucura. The sequence goes on from NW_024962272.1 coordinate 688,286, forward strand.
TAGGAGCTGAGTAAGTTGTTAATTATTGTAATTTTTTTGGGGGGGAAAAAGGGTAATTTTGATTTGAAAACTAAAATGTTGGGAGGAAGTGTGGAAGTCTGCAAACAGCTGTGAATGAAGGAACAGAAATAAGTTGAATAACTTGATCCTTAAACATTAGGGATTTTCTTGATGCTTGAGTTTGATTTCAGATTTAGCTGTTTGAAGTATTTGATCTCAGTAAATGATGAGAAATAAGTGAAAATAAAATGAGTAAAATGAGTGAAAGTACTTAGAGGAAAATGATTGTCCTGACAGGCTTTTTGCTTACAGTGTTGTAAGTATGCCTTGTGTTTAAGCTGGTGATACCTGGAAGCTCACAGTGTTCTTTCAGTGTCCCTGTGGAAATCTCTTCTGGATTTATTCAGATACAAACCTCTGCAGAATCTTGTACAAACGTTAAGTAGGTGGCTTAACAAATTCTGCCTTGCACTGCTTGTATGACAAAGTGATACCTTATGCTACAGATCTAAGTCCAGCACAGGCACAGTGTTGATGCTTTCTTCTTGCTCTTATCACTGTGCATTAGAGTTGCATGGTTCCCTCGTAGTAATATGTCAGTCCATTTCAGATGGTCTGCTCCTGGTACGCAAAAGTATGACATTTGGTGGCCTGTAATTGCTTTGAAGTGAGGAGGCTTCTGGTTGTGTGAGCAGAGGAAATGCTTTCTCTGCTGCTGTGAGTGTTGAAGTGTCATGGTGCTGTTGAAGTAGAAGCGTGGTATGGCTATACCACAAATGTGCTTGTGGTCATATATTTCACTTCAGTGTGTACACTTCAGTAATAACAGGAGAACTGCATGTATGACTTTGTCCAGGCCACTTGGTGTTGAGTCTCTGGTATTAGAATGGGATGTAGGGTAAGGGAACTGCATGACTTCATTTTCTTTAATGAGAGGAAAGATGCTGACTTGGTAGGTCATATGCATTAGTTCTGCACCTCTGACAAGGTCTGTAGTTTCAGGTGTGCCATAAGCAGCACAGGTGTAAAACTCCTCTGTTTCTCAGCTTGTAAATATTTGCTTCTTTTTTTTTTCCTTTGTCCTGTCTTGGTTCTTCATCTAGTAAAGACTTTTGTTATGTGGTGGCAGCTTTAATCTAACCATTGTTAATCTAGCATATTAAAAAAAAAAAAAAAGTTTGTGGTTTTCAAAACTCTTTGAAATCAACTGTATTTGTGTACGAGGCTGACTTTTGCAAGGAGATCTGTGAAGGCTTCTTTGAGGACTACACCAGAGTCAAGAACGTTGATACTCCATTGTGTTAATTTGTGATTTACTCGTATCTTGACTGTTGCTTGTGGTTTTTGTGTTCCTTTCCCTAACTAAAAGTAATCTGCTGATTCCAGAAATAGAGTGTAAGGATGGTCAGTCAGAAGCATGGAATGGATTTTTTGCAGGGAGTCTTTAGCCTAGAAAAGAGATGGCTGAAGGAGGCTATGCTGGAGGTCTTTAAGTCATGTATGCTCTGAAGGTAAACTTGAGAAAATAGAAAACTGCTTCCAGTATGTGTGTGAGATTCCAGCTGTAGAAAGTGAAATATAGAAAGCATACTGCAGATGAAACACCTTCTGTACATTTTGTTGTTTGTGGAGTACTTTGTCAGTAGGTATTTTTTTTATATTAAGGGCCCACATAGTTTGAAAGTCACAGACAGAAGTCCAGCAACTCCATAAAATACAGAAATATTCTCTGCCTCAAGACTTCTTGAGCTGTGCATTGCTGAAGACTGAGATGGTGTTCTGGAAAAGTGTAATTGTACATTACTTCTGTACTTTTTTTTTCTTCCCAGAGAGATCTGCTGTTAGTAGCTGTGAGAACTGGATAGGTTGAACTGGCTATTGCTGTTCCTAGAGGCTGTTACAGCCACCTAATGTGGACTACAGATTCCATTTTTTGTTTTCATACAATTTATTTTTCTTGTTCTGTGTCCCAAATCAATTGTTTTAAGATAGCTTTGTGTACTGCAAGCATAGCATGGGCAATAAATAGCTATAGAATGAATTCAAGTTGTTTTCTGGTTTAGTACTTCTGGCTTCAAAATAGGTCATTTTTCTGTTTTGGAAATAATTGCTTTAGAGGTAGTACCAGGACATAGAAACACAAGCTTGAAATGAAGTTTATCAAGCCACCTAGAGTCAAGTTCAGATGATAATGAGAGCTTTATAATAAGTTCACCTGCCAAGATTCCAAGTTTTTTAAGCTTCCATAGTCCATAAGCTTCCGTAATAATTTAGTACTCCTATATTTCAAACTTAAATTTATTTTTCCTGATGAATGCTGGATATATGCATCAGATATATGTATATCTGATGGATATATGCTTTCTCATGAGGCTTAATTTATAAGTATCTCATTTTATAAATTTGAAACGTTTGGTTCAACTGTTAATGAAGTCAAGTAGCATAAATTACTGTTTTAGAGTTCCTGATAAAAAGAATCGAATTTCTCTTTTTCCAAGCTGTGTACACGTAGTAGTTGCACAATTTGCATGTACAGCTACTACAGGAACAATTCAGACAACTATGCAAAGTCAGATTGATTTCAGAATTGACTGTTTCCGTGCTCAATAATAGTGGCACAAGCAAACTATTCTATTTTGTTTCTGATTAACTTAAAGTCATTCTTGTAGCTGGTTATGGTTCGTGCATTGTTCCATACCAAGCACCTTTGAATTTGATTTATGAAACAGTTGGAGAGTCAAATGGAATTTACTTAGAAATGAAGGCTATAAACTTCTTTAAAAAAAAAAAAAAAAAGCAGGAAAATGCAGAAGTGAACTTAAAAAAAAAAAATCTATGATAAAAATAAATTACTGGCTGAATTTACTGAGTTTTTACTTATAAGCTGTGGTTGGGACTATTAGTATAGATTGAAACTGATTTTTTCACTTTTTGTCTCCTTTCCAACTCTTGCAGAGCTTGTAGAAACTTTTTTTTTTTTTTCTCAGAGTGGACTCTGGAACTAGAAGGTTAATGAAAAGAAATGATTGTTTTCTCTAAGTTCTATCAAGAAGTGTTATTTTTTAAAATACATGTACTCTTCTGCACAAGTATGTATTCTACTTAGTGTATGAATTTCTTTCTTCTCAGGATGAATTGATTCTTCCTGAAATGAATTACAGCTCCATTGTTAGCATGCATGACATTTTTGCAGGTGGGAAATAAAAATAAGAAAAGTCACATAATCATAGGATTGGAAAGGACATCTGAACGCCATCTAGTCCAACCCTTCTGGTAGAGCAGGTTCCCTAGAGACATAGGAAAATGTCCAGTGGGTTTTTAGTATATCCAAAAGAGACTCTGCCACCTCTATGGACAGTCTGTTCTAATGCTCTGTCATATTTAAAATGAGAGAGTTCTTTCTCATGTTTAGGTAGAACTTACTGTGTTGCAGTTTCTGTCTTTTGCCCCTTGTTCAGTCACTGGGCACCACTGAAAGGGGCCTGGCCCCATCCACTTGACTCCTGCCCAATAGATATTTATAAGCTTTGATAAAACACTTCCTCAGCCTTCTACAGTCTGAGCAGTCCCAGGTTTCTCAGTCTTCCCTCATAAGAGGCTGGGTTTATCTCCCCAGTCATCTCTGTGGCCTTTGCTAAACTCTAAGTTTCCTGTCTTTCTTGCACTGGGGAACCCAGAATTGGACACAGTACTCCAGATGTGGCCTCGCCGGGGCAGCATAGAAGGGGAGGGATCACCTTCCTTAATTTGCTGGGTATGCTCTTTCTAATGCACCTTAGAATACTGATGGTTGTCTTGGTCACAGGATCATGCTGCTGGCTCGTGGTCAACCTGTTGTCCACCAGGATGCCCAGATTCTTCTTACCGGAGTTCCTTTCCAGCAGGTCACCTCCTAACCTGTAGTGATAGATGTAGTTTTTCCATCCCCAGATGTAGGAGCTAGTGTTAGCACTGCTTGGCAGTCAAGGGATACTGTCTGCAAATATATTTGGAAGAATGATGTGTCAAGTCTAGTGTAATTAAAGCCAGAAAAATCTGATTCCCTGCTGGTGAGGGGTGGAACTCAAAATACTGGTTAGTTCATTGAGTTCTAGAACAAAAAAGAAGCATGTGGAGTTCAGAGATCTGATGCCTTAGTCATAAGGCTTGAGAGTATTGTAATACTGAAGACTGGTTTTATACAGTAAGGCTTCAGGTTAAAGCAGGTTTTCACATGCTTTTACTACTACAGATTAATGTGCTGTTTTTTTTTTTTTTTTTTTTTTTCAGTGGGTTTCATTTTACTTCAGTAGTGAATTTTCTAGCAGTGTGAATTTGCTTGTAATTTAATTAAATGCAATTGTTAGTTTGAGTTTCTCTATTACATATTGAATAAATGAAACTTGGAAGCTTTCTCCCATTTCTGGGAACAATATATTCTGTGTTCTTGTGAAGGAATCAGGGAATTTTTCATGAAGCGTGTGTGTTTCAACAGGGAAATCTTCCATGTTGTTTAGTAATGTAGTATAGAATCATAGACTAAGCTGAGTTAAAAGGGACCCACAAGGATTGTTGATTCTAACTTGTATCTCCACACAAAACCAACTGTCTGAAGTTCAGCTGGGACAGTGCTGTTTTTTTTTCCTTGATAGCGTTTGGTATGATAGTATATTTTGGCTTTAGGAGAACAGTTTTCTGGGCAGCCTCTGCTTGGGGGCTTCCTAGGCATCATTTGGTGGGTGATGAGCATTGCTTGTACATAGCTTGTTTTGTATACATGTGTATTGTTGTCATAACCATTATCCCTTTTTCCTCTTCCTTTTTCTGTCTTTGTAAATAGAACTTATGTATTGAAATAAAAAGTATTTTTTTTTCTGATTCTTTTCTCCATCCAGCAGGGGGAGGGGGGGAATTAGTGTGTGGTGCTTAGCTATCTGCTGGATTAAACTACAGCAGTCCTTACAATACCTAGCGTGGGGCTTGAGAGCCTAAGCACATAGTGCTTGCCATGGCAGGTTTGTGGGAGTGTAATATAGTCAATTTACCAGGCCTTCCCATATTTTTATTTCAGCCACTGTCCTTCATACCAAAGAGACTTTATATTCCTTGGCTTGTTTAATTGCAGTGCATGTTCCACACTCATGGATTAACTGTGCTGTAGTGCCCACAGTCAAGTCTATTGGAATTCTAGGCTTCTGCAGCTTGCTGTGTAGGACTCCATACAGAAGCCTTTCATTTCCAATGCTTTCCCACAATGCAGCAAGACCCATCAGTGATCAGGGCATATTTATTCTCTTTTTATGCAGTTTCTTGTAGAGAGAGCCTCTTCAGTACATGTCTACTCTTCTTCGGTTGATATTCCAAAAATCTCTGTCTTAGGGTCAGTCCATAATCACTTACAAGATTCCTGCATGACTGGGCTTCCCTATTTAAGCCACTCTGATCAGCGTGACCTGCTTACTCCAAGTAGCATTAGTTGCATGATGCGTGGACCCTTCCTTTGAACGTCCAGCGCAGGTAGTTGGGGTGCCTTTCAAAAATGAAACCTTTCAAAAATTCAGCTGTGTCTGAGAGTGTTATGCATATACCTATTGAACTTTAGCAGCTTGGTGCAATGACCGCTTCCCTGGGGAGCCAGTTCCAGTGCCTCTCAGTGAAGAGCCTTTTCCTGATATCCAACCTTAACCTCCTCTTTTGTATCTCGAAGCCATTCCCTAAAGTCCAGGCACTGTCACCAGAGAGCATAGGTCATTGCATGCTCTTCTACTCCCCTTTGTGAGAAAGCTGTGGATGCCAGTGGAATCTCCCCTCAGTCTCCTCTTTGGACTGTGCATACCAGGGTACTTTGGCTGATCTCTCTAGACCTGTCTTCATTTTTGTAGCTCTACTTTGAACGCTCTCTAATTCTGTATCCTTCCTGTACTGTGGTGATTGAAAGTGCACACAGCGCTCCAGGTGAGGCTGCAGCAGTGCAGTGTAGAGCAGTCACTCCCCTCGACTGGCTGCAGCGCAGTTCTTGATATACCTCAGGATAGGGTTTACCTTTTTGGCTGACTGGTTACATGGCTGACTCAAGTTCAACTTGCTGTCAACCAAGACCCCCTAATCTCTTTCACTGGAGCTGCTCCCCAGTGTCTCATCCCCCATCTATAAGTACAGTCAGGATTGTCCCTTTGCAGGTTCAGAGTCTGGCATTTGCTATTGTTAAACTTCGTGGCTGATGCGTCTCTGATTTGTCTTGATTTCTCTGTAAGGCCCCTCCACTCATGGTGGACTCAGAAGCTCCTCCCAGTTTAGTATCAGCAAACAAGCTCAGAACACCTTCTAGTCCTTTATCCAGGCCATTTATGGAAACACTAAAGGGAACTGGCCCTAAAATGAAACCTTTTGTGACTGATGTAACATAATTTACTGTAACCCTTTGGAGCCAGTTCCTCACGCATTGCATTATGTTTTTGTAAGGTGTGGACGAAAATCATGCTCACTGATTGCTTTGGGAAAGCTATAAATGGTAGCTGCCTGATACTAACTTGAGTAGTTGAGAATCTGTTGGCTGTGGAGGTATACGGGGGTCACTTTATGTTTTAGAATGTAACAAAAACGATCTTATAGATGCTGCATTCTAGTCTGTATAAGTATTTTGTGTGTGTTCAAGCATGTAGTATGGTAAAATTCTGTGCTGTAGGTGTAGGTAGTCAAGAGTCTCCCATGATGCTGAAAAGTGCAGAATGTTTCTTTTTTTTTTTTTTTTTTTTTTTGCTTTTCTCTCTATTTTTTTCTTTTTCTATTTGGCTTTGGTAGGCCCCTAAGAAGTTTGTTACAGTCTTTCATCTCCTCTTTCTCCTAGTTGTTAGCGTACAAACAAAACGTGGCAAAATGTCTCATTTATTTTCATACAAGCTGCGTAGTTTAAGTCAACATTCATTTAAAAAGCATTTCTCACAGTCATTGTAACTGCTGAAAAATATGCTTTGGATTATGTAAATACTGGTGGAATTATAGAATGGTTTGAATTGGAAGGGACCTTTAAGATCATCTAGTTCCAACCCCCCTGCTGTAGGCAGGCACACCTCCCTCTAGACCAGGTTGCCCAAAGCCCCATCCAGCCTGACCTTGAATGTTTCCAGGGAGGGGACACCCACAACCTTGCTGGGCAACCTGTTACAGTTTCTCACCACCCACACAGTAAAGAATTTCTTTCTGGTATCTAGTCCAAATCTATCCTCTTCCAGTTTAAAGGCATTTCCTCTTGTCCTGTCACTACTTGCCCTTACGAAAAGTCCCCAGCTTTCTTATAGGCCCCCTTCGGTACTGGAAGGCCATGACAAGGTTTCCTTGGAACTTTTTTTTTCTAGGCTGAAGAGCCCCATCTCTTTCAGCCTGTTTTCATAGGAGACGTGCTTCAGCCCTCTGGTCATCTTTGTGGCCCTCCTCTGGACCTGCTCCAGCAGCTCTATGTCTGTCTTGTGTTGGCAGCTCCAGGACTGGACACGGGGTGGGGTTTCACAAGAGTGGAGTAGAGGGGCAGAATCACCTTCCTCAACCTGCTGGTCATACTTCTCTTGATGCAGCCCAGGATACAGTTCTGGGCTGCAAGAGCACTTTGTTGGCTCATGTTGATTATTTCATCAACTGGCATTCCCAAATTCTTTTCCTCAGGGCTGCTCTGAAGCCATTCTCTGTCCAACCTGCATCTGTAGCATTAATTAGATTTCATTTTGCTCTTAGTTGTGTTGTGTTTCGACTTCTTGAATTATGTTCCTGAGGCCATATACTGACATAACTATAGGTGCTTGACCTTTGCTGACCTTATATTTCCACTTCCTGCAATGTTAGGCAGGCGTTGTAGCATTAGCTGCCTATTAGTTGATCATTTGAAGGATGTAGTTTGTGACTTTGGCTAGGAACTTTTAAAAATAAAAGATCTGACTGTTTAACCCAATTATTGCTGCTTTAGCTGGACAAGTTACATAACTACGTTTTATGTAAATTGTTTTCTTTTATCAGATATTTTGAAGTGTAGGCAAACACCTTAGTCCCAGTAAATTCAAAGTTTATGGACAGACTGCATATTATTGGATCAGACACATAGTTATCTTGAGCTTGTTTGACTAAAGTTACCTTGTGATTAGCCATAAAGCATATTCATTTCAGTTATGCAAAATACTAATTTGCATGGAATATGTCTTCTTTGTTTGTATTATCATCTGCTCTTCTAGACAGTTACAAACAATCTTATCAACATGCAATTCTGTCTTGCAGTGGAGACAGAAAATGTCTAATTACAGTGTTGATATTATGGTTTTAAAATAGCTGTAAAAATCCATGCATAAATGTTACTACTTTCTTTTTTATACTTGGCAGCTAAAGTGGATGTAATGATCCTTGTTTCTCTAACTTCATATGTGCACCAATGTCTCACATTTTTATTCCTTATTCTCTCCATAGAAGAGCTTTATTTCTTAGACTGTACAACTCTGAGTAGTATCACAGAATAGCTAATTCTGCATACACTTTAAGTGGAATAGTTAAGGTTGTAATAATAGAACTGCAGTATGGACTTCATGTTATAATGATTCTTTAGACATGTACTTGCTTGCAAAAAAAACCCACAAACAACAACCCCAAAAGGAACAAAAAACCACCACCAATAACAGCTCTGAAGGCCTTTTTTATTCTGAATTTTATGTCATGCTATTTTATTATTTTAACAATTTGACAGGATGTAGCTGAATTTTGTGTGTGAGAGAAAGTATCTAGGGCACTTGTATTCCACAAAGTCCTTGAAAGAATTACATAGTGTGTTAGAATGTAACTGAATATGAAGGCCTTCATTTTATATATTTTATAATTGATTTGTGCCTATTGCCACTTACGCTGCCATTGGATGCTGCGAATCTGGCTCTGCCATCTTTACAGGAATTGGATTGTGGAATCATGCCTTCTGAAGTTGAAAGTGACCTCTTGAGAAAGTCTAGTCCACCCAGCTGCTCAAGGAAGGTTGGCTAGAGGATGTTGATCGTCAGTCTGTTCAGTTGGCCTCTGTCTCCGAAGATGGAGGCTTCACAATCTTACTGAACAACCTCTTCCAGTGTTTGCTCTCACGAGGGGAAAAAAAGTGTTTTCTTTTGTTCACATGGAGTTTCCTGTTTTTTAATTTGTGCTGTTGCTGTTAGTCCAGTCACTGTACACTGCTGAAAAATGTCAGTCTTCATCACTCCTTCCTGTTGAGTGAATATGCTCATAAAGACCCCTTGCACTCCCTGAACCTTTCCTTTTCCAAGTGGAACAGTTCCAGCTCTCTAAGCCTTCCCCCACAGGAGAGCTGCTTCTGTCTTTTCATCTTGGTGGCCCTTGGCAAGACTCTTTCCCGTATGTTTATGTCCACTGGTGGTCCAGCTATGGGCACAGTACTTAGGTGTGACTTCACCAATGCTGAGTAGAAGGGAAGTACTACTTTCAGTGTGCCTGCAGTACTTAGGTCTAACAGCCCAGGATATCATTCACCTTCCATATTAACAGGGGCACACTGCTGGTTCTTGCTGGTAAAAAGACCACATATTGAGTCTTGCACTTCAATTGCCAAAACTCCCATATATTACTACAGGCTTGTGCAGAGTGGCTGGAAAACTGTGTGAAGGAAGAGGATCCTGAGGTGTTAGTTGGCAGCCATCTGAACATAAACCAGCAGTGTGCCTAGATGACCAAGAAGGTCAGTGATTTCCTGGCTTATGTTGGAAATAGTTTAGCCAGCAGGACCAGGGAGGTGATTGTCCCTCTGTACTTGATGCTGATGAGGCTGTGTCTGGAGTACTGTGTTCAGTTTTTGGCCCCTCACTGCAAGGAAGACATCAAGGCTCTGGAGGAGCATATCCAAAAGGAGGGCAGTGAAGCTGGTGAGGGGTCTGGAGCACAAGCTTTATGAGTAACAGCTGAGGGAAGTGGGATTGTTTAGTTTGGAGGAGGCTCAGGGGAGACATTATTCTCTCATTACAACTGTCTGAAAGGAGATTGTGGTGAGATGGGAGTCCATCTGGTTTTCCCTGGTAACAGTGGTAGGACTAAATAGAAGTAGTGGCTTTAAGTTGCACTAAGGGAAGTTCAAATTGGTTATTAGGAAACATTTCTGCTTGTGAAGATCAGTAATGCATTGGAACAGGCTGCCTGGGAAGGTGTGAAGTCATTGTTCCTGGAGGTATTCAAGAAAAGGTAGATATCTCATTAGGTGACATGGTTTAGTGGTGTAGCAATGATGGATTGATGGCTAAGCTCTTTTACAACTTTATTGATTCTTCCATTCATGTTGACTTGGTGTCCAGCAGGACTTCAAAAAGTCTCTTCTGCCACTTCAACCAGGGACCCTCACTGAATGTGGAACTCTGCATGTTCCATTATTAAGCTTGATGAGCATGGTTTCTGTCAGCCTGCATCTGTCTGTGTCCCTGTGAAGGGCAGTAAAGCACCATGGTTTATCTGGTGTTTTTCCTACCTTACTATTCTCTGCAAAAACCTCATGGAAATGAGTGTAAGAGCTGTTGAAGTAGAGAGTCAGCTCATTTATTGGTTAACAATACCAACAACTGCTTTTTGCAAAAGATTTTGTTGTAGTTAATGCTTGACTAGGTTTAGGAGTCCTTAGGTTCAGAAATGCTTGACTTGGTACAGTGCAGTTGAGTGAATAACATAAACTTCTAAAAAGTTCTGTTCTTTCTGCTGAAGTAAAGAATATTAGTAATTAGAAAACAGAAATTTATAAGTGGCTGCTGAAGTTACTCAGTTTTAAAAGCAATTCCCTCGTACTGGAAACAGAACTAAAGAATGAATCAACTGTTCTTTCTCTGTCTTCCCAAGAAGCTCCTCAAAACTGAAATAACAGTATTAGAGTACAGTGAAGAGCTGAGAAAAGTATATTAATCTCTGTTCTAAGCTAAAATCGTAGAGTCCTTTGAGTTGGAAAGGACCTTTAAAAGTCATCTAGTCCAACTCCCTGCAGCTAGATCAGATTGCCCAGGGCCTGATCCAGTGTTTCTTTTGAGAGCCTCCAGGAACTGGGCATCAATCACATCTCTAGGCATCCTGTTCCAGGGCCTCACTGCTTTCACTGTTAAAGACTTTTTCCTTATATCCAACCTAAATCTACCCTCTTTAAGCTTGAAGCCATTTTTTCTTGTTCTGTTGCCACAGATCCTATGAAAGAGTCTGTCCCTTTCTTTCCTGTGGCTCCCCTTTAGAAACTGAAAGACAGTGGCCATACTGAACAGCCCCAGCTCTGTCAGCCTGTCCTTATAGGAGAGGTAGATCATCCTCTGTAGATCTGTTCTGTAGATCATCTTTGTTGCTCTCCTCTGGACACACTCCAACAGGTCCACGTCTCTCTGTTCTGAGAACTCCACATTTGGATGCAGTACTCCAGGTGAAGTCCCACCAGCATAGAGGGGCAGGATCGCCTCTCTTGCCCTGCTGGCCACACTTGTTTTGATGCAGCCCAGATTACAGTTGGCTTTCTGAGCTGTGAGGCCGCATTGCTGGCTCATGTCCAGGTGCCCATCCACTGTACCCCCAAGTCTATTTTAGCAGGGCTGTGCTCAATCCTTTCATCCCTCAGCTTGTATTGGTAGTGGGGTTTGCCTCCACCCAGGTGCAGTACCTTCCATTTGGGTTTGTTGAACTTCATGAGATTGTCTTGGGCCCACTGCTCAAGCCTGCTTAGGTTCCTCCGGAAAAAGTAGCTGATGATTGCAGGTTGTATTGTATAAGAGTTAGTGAAGTAGTTTAAAGGCGTGAAATAATGACAGACTATTAATTTTTTTTTGCCAGTAAATAGTTTTTTTTTAGAGGTGATGTGTTTGTATATGCTGCACTCATATGCATGTATGAAATTGAAGGGCTAAGAACTGATTAAAGAGAGATCAATTACCCTGCTTCATTATCTTTCCAGTGTCATTTTAGTGTCAGTGAAGCAATATGAATAATAAGCTTTCTGCATGACACAATGCATATAAGCAAAGAAAGCTTTAACTTCAAATATAACCTAATCTCATTGACTTGGAACTGATCATCATAACAGATTTATGTGTGCTTCTTTAATGGATGGGACTAAGTGAAGGATGCATGGCATGCGTTTACCACCACGAAGGTATCTCAGTTTTATATGTTGGGATGTGCTTGCCTATATGGACCTCATAATCATAATTTAAATACAATAATAATCCTGAATTAAAATGGTACTGATTTTTTGATTGTTGGAGACTTGCAGAAATCTAATTAATTTTGTTTCAATCAGGGAAGGAAATAATGTAGGAAGGAGGGTAGAAAAGAGAGGAGTGTGGGGAAAAAAGAAATCTAATTGTTAAAAATTGAGAGTGATTTTCTGTGAGAAGTAGGAATGCAAAAACATAATTTAAGGGCACAAGAAGCAGGCTGAATCTTTGAATGCTATAGGAGAGTGAAACATGCAGAGACATAAAGGGAATCACAGTTTTCCTGTAAGTAATTCATAGCCAAGCTAAGAGAGATATGAAGCTAATGAAATTACTGGCTAATATGCTAACATACAAGCAGTGTAAGGTGACATGGTTTGGTAACAAAACCATGGATGTATTGTGTTTTGCAGATGGATGAAGTCATAAAATTAAGGGTTGGAAAAGACCACTAAGATCATCTAGTCAAGCACATCACCACCATATCCCTCAAACCTTGTCCCTCAATGCCAAATCTTCCCTTTCCTCAAGTGAGGGATGACACAGCAAATCACTGAAAAAGATAGTCAGAGCTGATTTACTTTTGTTCTGAAATTAGGATTTTTTTTTTTTTTGTAAGATTAAGGAATAAATTTGTATATGGTCATATTATTGCATCTTGGCAATGCAGACTGATACAATTCTATTGAAGTGCTGACATATGAGTTAGAAAATCCAGGCACTCTTTACCTGCATTTGCAGTGTGATTAGAAAGTCAGTAATCAGTTTCCTCATGAACTAAGTGGGAATAGTAATATGCATAGCTTTGTTAGTTTAGGTTATACCTGTGTAATGTAAATATCTACACAGAAATGGAGCAAGCTGTGAATGCATCAACACTGAAAGTTGCTAGTATGGTGTTAAAGGTACAGTTGAGAAAGTGTGTTGTAAAACAAAACAAAACAACAAAAAAACCGAAAACCAAAAAACAACAACAGAAAAACACAGCGAGAGGATTGTATGGATTTTTGTACTGGATTTTTATAGAACTGTTGCTTATGGTAGACACGTCTTTGGGGTAAAGGTTGAGTGGTCTTAAAGGAGTGGGGAGAGAAAGTATTTCATTTGTGCCTTTTATAATACTATGGAATTTTGAAAACTTTTTTCCTGATCAAAACATGTGTTGAATTTCAGGTGCTGTTTGACAGAAGGTTATTCTCTTCAGTATATGTTATTTTATTTTTCAGCTGGATTGAAAACAAACCACAATGGCGACGGTCACGTCTGATAGTCCTCCAAATCCAAGTTGCAAAATCATGACTTTTAGGCCTTCAATGGATGAATTCAGAGAGTTCAACAAATACTTAGCATACATGGAATCGCAAGGTGCTCATAGGGCTGGAGTTGCAAAGGTAAACCATCTTTAATATAGAAGGAAAATTGTTCCTAATATGTGTTTTCCTACACTTTTATTTCACTGATAGTGATATTGGTCTTATTGCTGGTAATATTTTTTTCATGCGAATTTCAATGAATTTGATGCTGGTCTGTTTTTCTGGTTGCTTTCTTTGTGCTATGCAAATGAATGAAGATACTTTTCTCTTTCCAACCTTCAATTTTTAGCATGTTTACAACAGAAAAAGAGGATCTTTTCATAAGGCAGATTTAAACTAGTTTTGGTAACACAGGATGTATATATAGGGAAGAACATAATATACATATTTTGCTTCAAAAATGATGCCTCCAGTTTATTTTCATGGTAACTATAACAGTACGGAAGGACACAATGGCATTATTTGATACAGTGCATTCTCAGCTACGAAACAGTATTTTTCAGCATAGTTGCCATTATTAGCTATTCATTTTGCCAGTCATGAACAAGAGCCTGCATGCTGTGCTTGTTTGTTTTTTTTTTTTTTTTTTTTTTAAAAAAAGTTCCCCAATGGAGTTAACCCACTTAGCTACTGTGATGGCATTGTTGTTAGGAAAATGTTGCCCATGCACTGCCACTTTTTTATTGGTCCAATTGTTGGAAGTCAGAATGTGTGAAATCCGGACTGTGGTAGGGCAGTCTAGCCAAGGTTGGCAGCATGCTTCATGGTCTTTAGTCTGGAATGGGGCCTGGTTTTACAGTGTGGCAAGAAAAAGATTGTTGTCTTCTTTGTCCTGCCTTTGGAAGTTCAGCTTAGTCAGTGTCATGTTGTAGCAGAGTTTATTGTTTATCTGGGTCGCATAAAATTGAGAAGGATTGTTCCTTTCCTATCCCAAAAGACAATAAACATCACTTTACCTTCTAGGTCTTAATCTTTGATGAGAAGTTCACGCACTGCCACTCTGTGGACTGCCATTTTGACTGCACCTTATTGTGGTGATACAATGTCTCATCACCATTAGTGATGTGATCCAGGAAACTGCCACCACTGTCCTGATAAACTTGCGCATGATGTTCTTTGTGGTCCCATATGAGCACTCATGGTGCTCACCTAATGCAAACTTTGTGATATTCCAATATTGCCACAACTGTTTCCAACACGTTGATGTCAATATTCATCTCCATATGTAGTTTCCTGGCTGTAATCCACCAATTTGAGGTGCACTTCAGGGTGTGACAGCTATGCACCATCTAGCATATGTCTATACTGACATCCACTCTTTGGTCTCCAGAAGCATTCAGCAAGCATTGATGAATGTTACCAAGTGTGTTTTTTTTTTTCCAGAAGGAGAAATTCAGTAACCCACCTTTGCTTTATATGCACTTCAGTGACAGACACCATTTTATCAGACTGCCCTTCTGCTGCTGTCTGTTGCACAGCAATAGTATGTAATAGAAAACTGCCTTACCACCAGTATTTGTTTCTAATATCATAAGCCAATATCATAAAATAGGAGGCATTACTCTTGGAGCATCCTTTGTGTTTGGAGTATATAAAAGGAGAGGTGTTACAGTAAACTAGAAAATCCTCATCTGGCAAATGCAGTCCCTTACGCTTGCAGATAATCCCACTTCAGCCAGTAGCTATATGCTTTAAGGTTAGTGAGGCACTACTGAGATTAAATCCATATTTGCTTACTTTCTAGTGTTGATTCTTTTTTTTCATAATGAGACTTAGATGTGGAATAAAACTGTAGAACAGTCTCTTAGAGATCACAGAGTTCAACCATTCACCTCTCTACCTGCCTATCACTGAACTGTGTCGACAGATGAAACACCTGCATGTTTATTGAATACCTTTGGAGATGGTGACTCCACTTCCCTGAGCAGTTTGTTCCAATGCCTAACCACTCCTGAGAGCAAATTCTTCCTGATATCCAGTCTAAACTTTCCCTTCTGTAACTTGAAGCCATTTCCTTATGTTTTGCCAGCTGAATATAGAGGCTGTCTTTTTTGCTGCTACCTCCTTTCAGGTAGCTGTAGAGAATGATGATGTCTCTCCTTTTTTTCCAGGCCAGGCAACTTCAGTTCTCTCAATCACTCCACATAAATTTCCAGTCCTTTAATGGATTTTTTTTTTTTTTTTTCCTTCTGCATGTCCTGGAGCAACTCAGCATCCTTCTTGCAGCAAGGGACCCAAAATTGAAGATGGTACTTCATGTGCAGCATCGCCAGTGCTTGAGTATAGAGGGACAGTCTCTTTCCAAATCCTGCTGCCTATGCTATTTCTCATGCAGGCCAGG
Organism: Lagopus leucura; assembly: GCF_019238085.1. Classification (NCBI taxonomy): domain Eukaryota; kingdom Metazoa; phylum Chordata; class Aves; order Galliformes; family Phasianidae; genus Lagopus; species Lagopus leucura. The sequence goes on from NW_024962272.1 coordinate 704,119, forward strand.
ATGCTGTTCACCTTCTTGGCATTATGGGCTCATGTATAGCTGGCTGTTGACCTGCACCCCTAGGTCCTTTCCTGCCAACTACTTTTCCCCAAGCCCATACAGGTGCATGGGGTCGTTATGACCCAAGCAGTGAGCCCAGCACTTAGGCTTGTTGAATGCCATATAACTGGCTGTTGCCCATTGATCCAGCCTATCCACATCCTTCTGCACAGCCTTCCTACCCTCAAGCACATCAACACTCCCACTCAGCATAATGTCATCTGGGAACTTATTGTGGTTACACCCAATCTCCTCATCCAGGCAGTTGATAAAAATGTTAAATGAGACTGGCTGCCTTACTGAGCCATAGGGAACACTGATTGTAACCATCTGCAAACCACTTTTAACTCCATTCACAAGAACCTTTGGGGCCTGGCCATCCAGAAAGTCTTTTGCCCAGCACATAGCAGATCTGTCCAAGCAGTGAGTTGCTGGTTTCTCCAGGAGGATGCTGTGGGAGACACTAGCAAATGATATGCGAAAGCCCAAGTAGACAACATGCACAGCCTTCTTTCTTTGTCTACGCAAGCAGGTGATCTTACCGCAGAGGTAGACCAGGTTAGTCAGGCAGGACTTGTCTTCCATTAATCTGTGCTGACTGAGTTTGATCAGCCAGTTGTCCAGTATGTGCCATGTGATGATATTCCATGACTTTCCCTGGTACAGAAATAAGTCTGACAGGCCAATAATCCCTGGATCTTCCTTCAGAGTAAAAAGTCATCATGTTCACTAAGCCCAAGTCCACTGGGACTTCCCTGTTTGGCCAGCACTAAATAAGGAAAGTAGTCTGGTGAGCACTTCTGCCAGCTCCATTAGTACCCTTGGGTGGATCCCAGTCATGCATGGGTTTGTGTGTATTCAAGTGGAGTAGTAGGTAACTAACTGTTTCTCCCTGGATTTTAAGGGTTTCATTCTGTTCCCATCTGTCTTCCAGCTCAGTGGTCTGGGTAGCTGGTGAATAATTGGTCCTAGTAGTAAAGTCTGAGACAAAAAAAGCAATAAGTATATCTTCATGCAGTGGTATATCCAGAATCTTACAGTAGTTATTCCTCCCCTAATGGAGAGTTATTGTCAGAGATTAGATTTGATGTAATTTAGTGTTGCGTCACATTTGTGCCTTGTCTGTTTTGTCATTTTTGAAATGAACAGCACACCATGTGAGTCTAGAAATCCTACCTTAGTTATTTTAAGTCGCTATTGGGAGCGGCTCTCCTCATCACTGGGATTTTAAGCTATTAGAGTGAAATTGAGATACTTAAAATTGAGAGAAGAGAAACAAACTTTGCTGAACATCTCAAACTTTTGAAAACTTTTTCCTTCATGACTTCCCAGGTCAGGGTATAGATAGAACGTTTTCAAACTCTTCTCTACAAACAGAAGTAGAAATAAGATAAACTAAAGTCAGGCTTTTTTTTTTTCCTGTTTCTTATAGTCAGCCATATTATGAAATGTTTGTTTGTGTGGGAACGAACTATTACAGACCTCATCGTTAACAGTGATCTTACGAGCAAGATCTGTCTCAACAGATCTACCTATATATTAATATATATGTGGGCAAGACAGTATATCTCTTTTACTATCTTTGACATTAAAAATACTTTTTTTCTATACTATTTATGTAACTATTTTTATTTCTCTTGTTAGTGGGTTCTCATACCCAAAGAAAAATAAACTGTCTGACCAGCTACTATACTTTCTTTATTCATATGTAGTCGTTGAATGTGGCTAGGGTCCTTTGGTATGTTGTATAATCAAGAAGTATGCACAGACTGTGTTCCTTGCTATCTCTGGGTATATAAAGAAATTATAGCAGATGCCAATATTACTGTATTTTATGTTTGGGAAAAAAAAAAAAATTAACAATTAACTAGTTTTGCTTAAAAGCAGGCATAGTTCTGACTGACATTTTATCATGTGTTGTTTTTTCTAGAAAGTAACTAATCTTTTTGTGCTGGAGTATTTAAAAATCAGCTTCACTTGAAAAAGAAAATGCACCCCATTCATTTCATTTTAAAGGAAAATGGAGTTAAATGGTGCTCTTTGGCACTTCTTATAAGCTATATCATCAGACATGATACTGCAGAGATTCAAATGGGTATACAAGCATCCAAGCATATTTTTGAGATCTTAATTAGGACAATTTATTTTCTGTATCTTTTTTTCCTGTGTACTTGTTCTTTTCGCACCTGTGGAAGATTGAAACAGCTGAGTGTCCTGGTCATCAGCTTGATGCAGATGATAAATGCTCCTCTTTGGCTGCTGTTATACTTAATGTTAACCAGGGGACTCAAATTTAATTCTAGTAGACTAATAATTTTTGTATATCAACGTCAGGATGTCTAGAGGAGGAAGCTTCTATGTTGTGGGATTCTTGGTTGCAAAATTTCAGCCACTAGAAAGTGAAGTATTGAATTTCTCTCAATGAAATAATGGCAAGATTGTATGTATTCCTCAGATTACTGCATGAATACAACTTTTGTAATCGCTCTGATTTACCTCCTTAGCTCAGTTCTGGTTCCTTTCCTACTATCCGCAGTTAACCTCTGTTTGCAACCAGGTAACATAAATATCAGTAGAATTTAAAAAGAGAGACAGTGTTTAATGTGTGGTTTTGTAGATTTGTAACTTTCTTGTGAACTTTCTAAAGCTAAAACATCCCAACTGAATGCTGTAATGGACCAAAGCTATACTAATCTGTTTTGATTAGACATGTATGAAACGACTTTTTATATAGCAAATGTCTCAGTATTCTAAAAAGTTGTAATACAGATGTTGGCTGTAGAGTGGTTGCAGGCTTCTAATGTATCTGACTTACTTTAACACAAGAGGTTGTTGTCTTACTTATTCTTTTCATATCTACTCTGGTATTGTGCTGCAGAGACTGTAGATTAGAATCCTGTACCTGAGTTAAAATGACTGGAGAGTACATTTTAGTAATTCAAATGAGTTTCTTCAGAGATGTTACATTTTTCAGGGTTAGGAGGAAAAGTAGATGGTTAATTCTAGCATACACATCTAGCAAATGTTGTTTAACCTGTATTCTTAAATTTTCAAGGAACACTTTCTTTAACTGAATTCAAATGGAAACTTTTTCTTCTCTGACAGGATTTCCTTGAGGGTGGATCTTTGTATCGTTGCCATTGTCAAAGTATAGCTAGTTATTTTGTTGCTTTATCTAAACTATGCTGTTTCAGTGTCACCTTTGAATGAGATGGTTATTACATCTCAGATAGTAGGCATGGAAATATTTGGCTACAGATTACCATTCTCTCAAATTGTACTAATGTGCAATTAAAAGAAGCTGGAAATTAAGTTAGTTTGAATTGCAATTCCAACATTTGGTTTTAAGAGGCTCTTGGAATTTCATGCTGTTTCTACTGAAATCACTAAAGTGAAGCATGCAAGAGTAGAATTTGATTATGTAGTCATAGATTTGTGATATTTTATACAGTGTAATTGGGTTCAGTTTAAAGTTAATACCCTTGTGTTTATGTGACTGAAAAAGTGCGCATCTCTGTTTTTGGCCAATACAGTGTTGTCCTATGAGGAGAAAATAGTCTTGGAAAGAAAGGAATGGATCCAGGTTCCTAGGATTGTTTTATCATCAGAATTCCAAACTGTTTGCAGAAACTTTCTCCATGTACATCTATGATACTCAGGAGCACTAGAAATATTTTTCTCTATATGTATGTATTTATGTACTGGACATATGCTGATCTGGATGTACAGAACATCTAGACTAATGCATATGATAAAAGAGAGAATAAGGAAACTTTTACAGAACGATTAATTATATTGATTTGAATATTGATTGAATTATATTAGATTCATTGAGATAGGTAGGGATCACTAAGATCATCTAGTCCAACCATCAGCCTATGTGTGTAACTGCTATAGACCCTAGTTGCTCAGTGTGACATCTGCTGTTTCCTTGTGTATCTTTAGGGATGGTGGTGCTACCACCTCCCTGAGTAGCCTGTTGTAATGCTTCACCACTCATTGTGAGAATAATTTTTTTCCAAACACTGAAGCTGAAAACTCCCCTGGTGCAACTTGAAGCCATCACCTCTCGTCGTATTGTGACTTAGGAAGGGCCTTTGTACCCACTATATGCAGGTCTGTCTTCCCTTTCATCTGCTTGCTGTTAGAATAATAGTCAAAGCAATTTTAGCTGTTTCTACCCGGGTATTATTTAGCTATCTTAAAAATTATTACATTCCAATGTTTATTCTTTAAAAACTACATAATATTATGCATATATATACATATATAAATTTCAGCAAACTAAGGAACTAAGTATTTTCAAAATAAATCTTTCAAAGTCAGTAATTTGCACTGTAGTAAAGGCACATTTTCTGAGTTGTGGAAATTGAATTTTAAGTAATAGGAATAAATTTTTTTTTTCTCCTTTTGATGGTACTTTAAAATAAACTCAGAGGAACTGTATCAAGTCCAGAACCAGGGGATGTATATACTCAAGGATGAAGAGAAAGAAAGACTTCAAGAAGAGCTCTCTATGCACATACATGCAGGAACTGCCATTTAACCTCTAAACAGAACATAAAGCAGAGTAGTACTTCTTAACTAACACTTCAGATTTATATGTGGAGATAGGGGGTAAAAGATGTCTGTTCAGGAGTGTGAATATATAAATAGGAATATGATGACTGTGAGGCTTGTACATACTGTGAGGGGAAAAATAAAATGTATATGCTTTTCAGGGTCTGACATAAGTGTACTCAGAGGAACTATGTCAAAGCTTACAGACTTGAAGATTGAAAGAGGAAAAAAGAAAAGTAGTGTATGAGGCTGAGGAAATGAGCAGACAATGAAATGATGAGATTGTGTGTCCACACTAATACAGGATAAAGCACAGTTATTTGTTTAATAAAGTTAAGCCAGGTATTCAAACAAAGTAGAATGTCATTCTGTGGAGTCCCTATGGATAGGGTAGCTGGGCTATAAAGCATTTTTGCTGTTTTTTGCAAGGGCAGAAGACAAAATACAACTGAGGGAAGTAAGATTATATTTATTTGTTGGAAATATTTTAATACCACGAGGACAGCAGAAGCCTTAAGATTAACAGGAAAAATATAAAAGCTTTCAGTTAAACATCTAGCTTTCAGGAAACATTTATGAATGACACTAAGCTATGTGGTACAGTAAAAATGGAGAAAAGGACTGTCCTCTGGACTTGAGAGGAGGGCCCATGCAGATCTCCAGAAATACGAACAGGTCAAGTGCAACCTGGTCTAGGGAGCCTGCTTTGGCAGGGGACTTGGACTAGATGATCTCTAGATGTCCTTTCCAGCCCCTACGATTCTGTGATCTCTGTGAAGTCAGGGCAATCCAAAGCACAAATATAGGCTGGGTGCTGAGTGGATGAAAAACAGCCCTGTGGGGAATTACTTGGGGTACATGTGGAGAAAGATCTCAATGTAAATAGGCAGTATGTGTCTGCAGCCCAAAAAGTGCAGTGTAGCTTGGGCTGCGTCAAAAGAATTGTGACCAACTGGGTGAGGGAAACCATTGTCCACTGTGCTCTGAGACCCACCTGCAGAGCTGCATTTAGCTCTGGAACCCCTTAAAGGGGTCTTAAAGGGTAGTTACACAGTTTGACATAAGTCCAGTTACATCTGAATGGGCTTATGCAGCCACCCCTAGGGAGTTTGGTCATACGCAGTGAGAACTCTCATGATCATATGATGACAACAAAGCTGGGAGGAATGGCTGATGCACCGGAAGGCCGTGCGGCCATTCAGCGAGACCTGGACAGGCTGGAGAGCTGGGCAGAGTGGAACTGGATGAGGACTTGCACCTAGGGAGAAACAACTGCATGCACCAGTACAGGTTGGGAGATGACCTGCTGGAGAGGAGCTCTGTAGCGAGGGACCGGGTTGTCCTGGTGGACAGCAGGTTGTCCATAACCCAGCAGTGTGCCATGGTGGCCAAGAAGGCCAATGACATTCTGGTGTCCATTAAAAACAGTGTGGCCAGCAGGTCAAAGGTGATTCTCCCCCTCTGCTAGGCCCTGGTGAGACCTCACTTTGAGTGCTATGTCCAGAGGTCCCTTCTAGGTCTTGCAATTCTGTAATCCTATGCTCTTGGATTCGCCTGTAGTGTGAAGCACCTTTACTTAGTCATGTTCAAATGAGCAAAAAAAAAAAAAAAGCCACCCTAAAGGCATTTGGTCATGCTCAGTGAGAAGTCTTATGTATAGCTTAATGTATAGTGCTTTATTGAAGCAACAGATTACAGATTCTTTTGTGCTGATAGTGATAAACATGCTTTACAGAGCACACGGGAATACCAAGAATGGAAATAAAATGCCTGACTGCAAGCAAGTTAAATTATCAAACAATTCTGTAGAGATTTCTAAGTTTCCTGGAAAAGCACTTGGTAAAACTGATTGTGTGAATCTTACCCAATAGATAAGAAGTCCGAGAAGTCAGCCATGTCCTCCTGACTAGTCCGCAATGGATGATATCTTCCCCCAAGTTTCTCCTCTCTTAAGCCATTTTTATACTACTTTCCTGAGTGCTTTCATCATACATATCTTTGTGTGATTGTTACAATGGGAAAATGAAAAGCTTCTGGCTCACAGTGACAACTATGAAGTTTATCTGTTCCGTGGTACCACCATGTTCCCATTCTTGCAATGTTATGACAGAGCCTGGCTGCTTTGTTTGCACTCCATTCTGGTTTCTGTGGTATATCTCTTAGAGTCAACATACTGAGCTCTCCTGTTACTGACATTTAGGGGTACATGTTGGGTTGCTTAGAGAGCTATCATGAAATAGACTGCTTGCATATTCACAGCAGCATCACAGCATATTCCACCCTGGTGGCTTCCTCAACACTGTACTCTGATTAGGGAGGACATGTCAATAAGTCATCTCCAATAATTATTCTGCATAATCCACCCCAAAACTGTAGTCACTCAAGTTTCACTGAGCAAGGCCATGTGTTTAACAGCCAGGCTGAAAGAGGAGGTTGGGGTAAGCACACAGTCACAGCCCTTTATTTAAGAAGATCATGGATGTGTTAGAGCATATATTGTGCTTTAAACCAGCAGGTGGTTCAGCACCATGCAGTTGTGGGATGGAGGAAGACAATAATAAAAAAAAGTAGAACTCAAAAGTTGAGATAAAATTATTTACTAAGAGAAAATGTATATTTAAAAAGTATATTAATTAGTATATTAATTGTGACAAATATATGTATATAACAAGTGATGCACAAGGAATTACCCACCCTCTCCGAATGATGTCCGGCTATCATGCATGATCTGTGCAATAGCATATATAGTCAAGTCCACCCCTTGATCCCAAGCCCATCAAGGTTACATCTTTTCCATTATGGCCTGCAGTGTCTTGGGTTCATTGAGCTGAAAATAGTTCACCCCTATATTGCCAGTCCAAATCTACCTAAGCTACTTCAGTCCTAGTGGGCCAATCCACCTGCTGGTTGTTTTGATGTTCTTCAGTGGCACAGCTCTTGGGTATGTGAACATGTGTATACTTGTTCACATATAAATATACATATATAAATATGTATATTTACGACCATGTTCTCTGCCTGGATTGCAGTGTCCACAGTGTAGCAGCACAGATGGGTTTGCCTCTGTGCTGCCAGTTTGGCTTCCATTGCTGTGGCCTTCATCTCCACAAATGAACTCGATACACCCTTTCCTTCAGTAGCTTCTGCAGCTCATTGTGTAGGACTCTACCTCCTATGCTTTCCCACAGTGCAATAGGATCAGTGATCAGTGTGTTTCTTCTCATTTTTGGTTGGTTTCTTACATAGTAGAGCTTCTTCAGCACATGTCAGCTGCTCTTCTGTTGATATTCTAACATGTTGGTCTTTGGGCCAGTCCATAATCACTTTAATATTTCTGTATGACTGGGATTTCCTATTCGAGCCCACTGTGTGATCTGTGCATCCCCTTTGCTCCACATAGCGTCAGTTGCATGATGTATGGGTAGGACCCTCTGTCATCAGAGTGAGAGGGGAAATTCTTTGGTACATTCAGCATGAGATTGAGACACAGGGGAAGTCAAATGTCGTCCAACCAGTTTTATCAATTAAAGTGATAGGGAAGGGAAAGGCTGGCGATTAATACAAATTAGGGTGATGGGGAAGGGAAAGCAGGCAATAGGGAAAGTAGGAAAAAAGCAAGAATTATATAATGCAGGGATAGTCACCACTAAGGACCCAGTGGAATCTGTTGAGCGTGATTCTGATGGTCCAAGGCTGATGCAGTAGTAGGGGCGGAGGAGGTGATGGCAGAATGGCCGGCCTAAGGCAGCAAGGAGGTAAGTGGTAGCCAACTGACAGCTGGTCCAGCAGAAACAGGCAGGTGTCAGGTAGCAGGTCCAGGAGAATCAGGCACCAGGAAAGTACCATGCCATGGGGCATCCTATATCGAGCACACCCCTCCTTGACTGTTGGTGCCTTTTTTTTGTTCTGCCACCACTGCATTCCTGGCACTTAGGTAAGAGTCACATTGAGCACCTGTGGGCATGCAGGTTCTCTGGGTAGTTCTCTCCCTTGGTATGTGTCCACAAAAGGCTGCTCATAGACCATTTAGCGGGTGATTATCTCTGGCAGCTGTTTATCTCTCACTGCACCTGGCCTGCAAGTCTTCAGACAAAAGAGTTCTTGGATTTGTCCATCTGTTGAAGTTGTCCAACAGCAGGCTTTGAGACAAAGGTACAGACTGTCGTGGGCTTGTCCAAGACTTGCCTGGACTTGTACATCTGTCAGAAACAGTCTCTTATTCCCTCCCTTTGAATGCCCAGCCCAGCACAGGCAGTTGGATTGCAAGGGGGAGCTGTTCTTCAACATAGACTACTACCAAAGCTGTTCGGACCCCTTCATATGCTGCCAGTATCTCTTTTTCAGTTGGAGTGTAGTGGGCCGTGGATTCTCTGTGTCCCCAGCACCGAAACCCTAGAGGGCAAACTTGAGTCTCCCTTGTGCTTTCTGACAAAGGCTCAGAGTAGGGTCATTTTCCCTGACTGCTGTGTAGAGCACCTGCTTTTTACATTCATGTGTGGTGCTTAGCTATCTGTCAAGTTAAACCACAGTAACCACTCAAAAATGAGACAATGTGTTTGTGAGCATTGTCTGTATACTTACTGAATGTAGGCAACTCAATGCAGTGACCATTTCCCTGAGGAGCCTTTTCCAGGTTTACTTTGCATTATGGCAAAACCGTGTTTTGGAAGAATGAGTTATTTTCTTCCCTTTCTCAAAAAACTTACTGTGTTGTGTTGCTTCACATGATGATGTCTTCAGTATATTGTGGGTGTTCAGGAGATTCCCACTGTTTCAGTGCAGTCTGGATCAGCCCGTGACAAATAGTAAGACTGTGATTCCACTCCTGGAGTGGCCTGCACTCTGCTGCCAAAGGGACTGAAGAAATGATTTAGCTATGTCAGTTGTGGAATACCACTTTGCCACCCTTAGCTGCACTTCTTCATTGGAGTTCTAGAATGACTGACATTGCAGCACTTAGCGGTAGTGTGACTTCATTCAGCCACGGTAGTCTCACCTCCACTCTCCAATGGGCTTTTGCACTGGCCATATGAGACTGCTGAAGAGTGAACGAGTCTTGCTGGTTACTGTGTGGTTCTCCAGTTCATGAATCAGTCAGGGAATGGGAATTAGAGAGTCCTGGTTGGTGCTGAATTGCTGCCAGTGCACCACTGTAGTAGTGGTTGGCACCAGCTGTTCTACTCTTAATAACCCCGCTACAGAAGGGTCATCTGTGAGACTAGGCAAGATACACAACTACTTAATGTTCTCCATCTCCAAGGCAGCTATACTGAAAGCCCACTTATACCCCTTTGGGTCCTTGACATCCCTCCTCATCTATACCAAGGATGCACAGAGCCTCTTGATCAGTCACAGTGGGGTGCTTTTGCCACTTATTTCTTGTTAGGCCCTCTTTGGCATCCAATACAGGTAACTCTTCAGATCTACCTGTCAATCCAGAAATTCACATGCGTTTTACCTTTTAGTAACTGGATGGCATTGAAGTGCGTTGCACACCAGAGACCACTAATGCCTGATTTTTCTGTGGTTCTGACATGCCAGTTCACCAAATCCACATAGCCCAGTAAACCCAATTGTTCCTTTCCTCTACCTGGCTGGAGGCACGGTCTTTCTAGTTCTGATTATTGTATTCATTGTCTTTGTCAACCTCAGAGGTAAGGTCAGAACATCTTCTCTGTTTGGAGTACTGCCTGCTGGAAACTGGGACAGAAGGACCCTTTTGCAGTTGTTTTCTCACGTGTCTCACGTACACATGCCTGTAGAACTGAGGTAAGATTTTCATCCCACTTACTCATATCCTCTCAGTGATCGTGTAGGTGAAACCACAGGATGGTGTGTGGTGTGTACCCACTATATTCTCTCTCTCAGGCAAAGTATTGCTTACTTCTAATGAAAGAAGTACTGGTTTGTACAGGTGGAGGAACAATGGCTGAGACACAGAGCTTAGACACAGGCCTGTAGGGAAGAAGAGAGACTATCTTCATGTTGTCATCCACAGTTGGTTTTTTGTCATCTTCCCACCTCACTCTTGCCAGGGTGCTGGCATACAATGATGATTCATTCCATGCAGTGCCCTGCCACATAAGTCATGTATACTTGATGTCATCTGGATCTTGGAAGTGGGTATTATCATCCAGGTTAATTGCACCTACAATTTCTACCATAGCTAGTTCCCTTAAGTACTGGATACTTTTCTCCATGGTGTTCCATTTGTGTGGGTTAAATACCAGGTCTTCCTTGGGTTATCTTTCCCTCATGGCTGACAAGAGTTGCCACCATAGGGTGAAAGAGTGTGTCCTCTTTCCAACTCTTTGTCATTGCCACTTTTCCGAGAAAGAGATCCCAGCTGCTCAGCTTTACTGGCCACTGAATCCAGGCTGCTGAAAGCACCATCCCACCACTGGAGCAGCCAGGTGACAGTGTGCTCCCTGGCTGATGGCTGTAGTCTTCTTGCATACCTTGAAGCTCAATCAAAATTAGGAGTTGGGTAGTTTCTGTCTCTTCCTCCTTTTGCCTTTGTGAAGGCCCTACTTCTTCTCCAAACTTAGAACCTTCTCTCTTTGCTAAACTGATTTCTGTGAACATTTATTTGTTTTGCTTATAGGGACAACTGATATTGGCACTGGTTGGTTCTCTGGTTGAACTGTGGGGCTGGATAATCTTTAAGGCCCCTTCCAATCCAAACCATTCTATAATTCTGTAAAGTTCCTATTAAGTTCCTACTTTCCTATTATACGTAAAGTAAACAGTAGAGGCACAAGAAAGACAGTATTAAAGCCATTCCTAGACAGATGATATACTGTACACCCTGAAGCAAATTGGCTAACAAATTTCAATCAGGCTGTTGAAAGCATGGAATAATGCATTTTAGTTCTATTGTCACAGAGAGTACTTTTCTTAAAAAGGAAAGCCACGGAATAAGAGAAAAATAAAGTACACTGATAGATTAATTGCTAATTCTTGACTAAGAATTATTCTGGAGTCTCAAACTGCACTTATGTGGAGCAAAGCACTTAAATGAATTTGCAAACAAATTGACAAGTGGGAAAGTAAATTTTGGAACATTGCACTGAAGGTATACATTGACAAGCAGAAGGAAAATAACTTTTTCAGATTTTGAATGAAACTAGCTACATAGAAATAGTAGCCACTGCTGTTCAGAATCAGATGTGGGACAGGAGATTACCAGTACACAGAAGAGGATTTAATACAAACTGTATGCTTTGATAGCATTCTGAAATAACTTCAGTTCTGTAATATGCAGATTCATAGGGGAAAATGAATGGTAGTTTATAACTGTGACATTTGTTATCTAAAACTGAATACATATCCCCTAAGTAACATCAGTCAATGTAAATATACTTCGGCTATTTGCTGTAAATACGGATAAATGAGAAAACTCTGCCTTAGTTTTTTTTTTTTTTTTTTTAATTTGAACATCAAACAATTGATGATTTTAATCTAAGTTGCTTTCATAACATAAACATGATTTGTCTGACTTCAAAAAGGTTGTTCATTTTTAAAGGGAATGTTAAGAGGCCTCACTGGGAGAGTAGATCCCAGGGTCAGTAGTAAAAAACTTGACCTAGTCATTATTTCCAACTGTGATACGGCCTCTGACTATATGTCATTTTAGATATGGTGTTTTAATATCGTTATTCCTTGCTCTGACCTTTGCTAGAAAAAGTAAATTATTTGGGGTGGAGACTTTGTTTTCATTTAAATGATGTGTAGAATATCAGTGCTCACACAATTCACTTTTTTAATGAGTAATGACAATCATAAACATATTTCAGATAGTTGAAAGTGGATATTTTGACTCAATGTTCACAAAAGTGTTTTAATCACTTAAAACACGCTGACCTTGAAATAAAGAAGATAATGCAAATTTTACTTTTCAGTATTCATCTGATTGAGCCAGATGTACGAGTTCATGCTTAATAATCATGAAAATGGAAACCTCTGTGCACATATTTGATTTTTATGCATATATTCTGAATGCATGACTTCCCTGCTCCAAACCAACATTCGGTATAATGCTGATGTGAACAAAACTTAAGATTTGCATGAAAGAACTGTGTAGAAATCACAAGATGATTCAATTGTTTTTTCTCTGAACGCTAAAAAAACTGAAACAAGCTCTGGAGTCCCTATATAAATGAAATCACGTGGTAGTTGAGAGGAAAAAAGACAGAGGGGATTCTATCCATGTGAGAACTGAATAAAGGAAAAGTTGGTTTGAAGTCAAAATTTTAGATATAGAAGTATATTACTATCTGATATTTTTTCTTTAGCTTGGTATATTCAGGTTAGTATGTACTTACTACCGTGAATGGTGTTGTCCAGATCTCTTAGATGGTTGGATTTTGAGTACTTGAGCATTACAGTTTGCATGCTTACAGTTGTTTTAGTAAGGTAGCAAACGATCTTACGATCTAAGTAGTGTTTTCCTCTTATTTTTTTTAAACTCTTTATTTTTTACTGAGTGATGTTATAACAGTCTCTAATGGGCAGTGTTGTATGAAATCCTGAACTGCTTCATTAGAGGAATGATCTAGCTAGCGCAGAGTAAAAGCTACCTTTAAGATATGAATTAATTATTCAAGTTCCGTGATTCATAAATAGTAGAGATACTTCTACAAAAGCCATCCTGCTTGCTCTGTTCTGCTCTGTTCTGCTTCTCTGCTCTGCATCTGCTTGCTCTGTCAAAATTTGCAAGCCAATGCCTATGAAAATCTGAGATCCGCAGAGAAATGAGTTATAATGAGGGGAGCAAATCCACAAATACAGCATCCAGATATTTTGTCAAGTAAAATTAAAAAAAAAGGAGAAGCTAGAAGGAAAGCAATAAGATAAAATAGACTGCCCAAAACCTGTCTCCAACTTTGTTTTAAAATTAGCAATTTCAAATCTAGAGAATTTTCTGTTTTCAGATAAGTAGTAAAAGGAATATTCAAAATTATGCAGTCTGTTAAAGAACACTTCTGTCACTACAGGATTCTTGGAAATTTGAAATGGCTTTAGTGATAACAGTTTCATACCTACTGAGGAATAGATTTTGGACAATGGTGATGGCTGAAATAGATGTTAGCTTTACAATTGGCTAATCCACACAGAGCTTTAATATTTAATTATGAGCTTTAAATTGTGTTAATACAAAATCAGTATGTCTTAATGAGTCCAAACTGCTATTCTAATGGAACTGTACACTGAAGTTTTGTGTAAGTTAAGCAGACAGCAGTTCTCTGAACTAGCTGTAATTTCATAAATATATCAGAAAAAAAAGAGATTTATTCATACTCTATTCAGCAAACAACATTTGGAAAAAGGACTGTCAATTGTAGGAATCATAGAATCATACAGAGTGGCCTGGGTTGAAAAGGACCGCAATGATCATGGTGTTTCAACCCCCTGCTATGTGCAGGGTTGCCAACCAGCAGACCAGGCTGCCCAGAGCCACATCCAGCCTGGCCTTGAATGCCTGCAGGGATGGGGCATCCACAACCTCCTTGGGCAACCTGTTCCAGTGCGTCACCACCCTCTGTGTGAAAAACTTCCTCCTAATATCTAACTTAAACCTCTCCTGTCTCAGTTTAAAACCATTCCCCTTGTTCTATCACTGTCCACCCTCATAAATAGCTGTTTCCCCTCCTGTTTATTAGCTCCCTTCAAGTTCTGGAAGGCCACAACGAGGTCTCCCTGGAGCCTTCTATTTTCCAAGCTAAACAAGCCCAGTTCCCTCAATCTTTCCTCATAGGAGAGGTGCTCCAGCCCTCTGATCATCTTAGTGGCCCTCCTCTGGCCCTCCTCCTACTCCAAGAGCTCCACGTCCTTCCTGTGCTGGGGGCCCCAGGCCTGGACGCAGTATTCCAGATGTGGCCTCACAAAAGCTGAGTAGCTCTTGGAGGACAATCACCTCCCTCCCCCTGCTGGCCACCCCTTTTTTAATGCAGCCCAGAGCACAGCTGGCTTTCTGGGCTGCAGGCACACACTGGTGGCTCATGTCCAACATCTCATCTACCAGGATCCCCAAGTCCTTCTCCACGAGGCTGCTCTTAAGGAGTTTTTCTACCAGTTTGTATAAACACCCGGTTTTTCCCTATACAAGTGCTACACCTTGTACTTAGCCTTGTTGAACCTCATTAGGTTTTCATGGGCCCACTTCTTCAGCCTGTCCAGGTCCCTCTGGATGGCTTCCCTTCCCTTGAGTGTATCGACTGCACCACTCAGCTTGGTGTCATCAGCAAACTTGCTGAGGGTGCACTCGATGCCATTGTCTGTGTTGTCTGTTGTCTCATCAACATCTATTGATGAAGATGTTAAAGAGCACTGGTACCAAGACCAACCCCTGAGGGACACTGCTTGTGACTGGCCTCCACCCTGACACACAACTAATGAACCTTTGACTGTGGCTAGCAATCAGATCTTAATCCACTGAACAGTCCACCCTTCAAATCCACACCTCTACAATTTAGAGAGAAGGATGTGGTGAGGAACAGTGTCAAAGGCCTTGAGGAAGTCCAGGTAGGTGACACCCGTCACCCTTCCCCGGTCCACTGATGCCATCACTCCCATCATAGAAGGCCACTAGATTATTTAGACAAAATCTGCCCTTGGTGAAGCCGTGCTGGCTGTCTCAGATCACCTTTTTGTCTTATATGTGATTTAACAAAGCCTTTCTAGGAGGATCTGCTCCATGATCTTCCAGGCACAGAGGTGAGGCTCTCTGTGTCTTCCTTTCTCCCTTAAAAATGAGAGTAATGTTTCCCTTTTTCCAGTCAGTCAGGATTTCACCAGACAGCTGTGATTTTTCAAATATGATGAAGAGCAGCTTGGCAACCACATCAGCCATTTCTCTCAGAACCCCAGGATGGATATCATCTGGCTTGATGGACTTAAATACATTCAATTGCATGAGGAGGTCTATGGACTTGTTCCTCTGTTACATTGGGATGGAATCCACTCCCCACACCCTCACCTAGAGGTTCAGGGTTTTGGCAGACACATGAAGACTGACCACCAGTGAAGACTGAGGCAAAGCACTTACTGAGCACCTCAACTTTTTTTATGTCTGAGGAAGCCAGCTCTTCATTACCTTTTATCAAAAGGGGATCACTTTCCTTGGCCTGTCTCCTCCTGCCTATATGCATGTAGAACCCCTTTCTTGTTATCTTTCATGTTTCTTGCCAAATTCAGCTCCATCTGTGCCTTGGCTTTCCTGATCCTATCTCTACACACACAGACAATAGCCCTGTATTACTCCCAGGCTACACAACCCTGCTTCCACTTCCTATACTTTCCCTCTTTTCCCTCATTTTAAGCTGCAAGTCCTTGCTCAGCCATGATGGTTGCCTGCCTCCTCTGCTCGACTTCAGCTGGGGGATGGAGAGCCTTTGCCCTTGCAGAAGGGTGTGCTTAAAGAGCTACCAACTCTGTTCTGTACCCGTGCCCTTAAAGACAGTTTCCCAGGAGATCCCACCACACAATTCCGTGAGCAGCTGGAAGTTTGCTTTTTACTTATATTGAGGATAACAATTCTGTATCGTAGTGAGCAGTGCTTGTGCACTGTATTGTTTTCTGATTGTAAAGGATTTCTGTCCATTTGTGTTACACGTGTATGTTTGCACAGTTGCATGGTCTGAATTGCTGTGGGTTAGTGAGTTAGTGCTTGTGAACTGAGCAACAGAAGATGATGTTATGGCCATTTTAAGTTTCTGTACCATCTAGGTGCACTAATATGATCATGTAGTTAAGTGTAGCAGCTGGTAAGCAGTAAATTCACCGTGTGGGCATATTTGATTCTTTGGATTTTCCATAATATTTGGAATTGGTGTGGCAGCTGTTGATATTCTGTATTTTTCACCCAAATGTTCAGGTTATCCCACCAAAGGAATGGAAGCCAAGAAAACATTATGATGATATTGAAGACCTGGTGATTCCTGCTCCAATTCAGCAGATGGTCACTGGCCAGTCAGGGCTCTTCACACAATATAACATTCAGAAAAAGCCAATGACAGTGAAGGAATTCAAGCAGCTGGCCAACAGTGACAAGTATGTATATGTAGTCCTTGCTTAAAATGGCTAGTGTTTATTTGTTACTATATTGTGATTTCTTTTAAGTGTGGTAATAGGATGATGGTGATTATTATTACTATTTTTTTAATGTACCTCACGGAAGTTTTTCTATCTCTTTAGTTGTAGAAGCATACCACAATATGAATCTTTCTTCTGTTGTTGAAAGTGGCTGTTGCATATGTTGGAAGTAAAGAAAGGAATCTAGAACACAGTTGTACTTAGAGAAACTCCATGTTCTGGGTATGGCAAAGCAGCTATTAAGGAAGAAAAAAGAGGTGCTGAAAAGGGCTGGGCACTATACTATAAAAGCTTCAGCTTGGTGAGTGAGGAGAGAGGGAAATGGTAGAAGGAATACTTCCCCATTCCTTTTGCCAGTGTAAAACAATATATTCTACTTAAGTACTTCTCAAAAACTGGTGGAAAATGATTTTTGGATTGTGACATAAAGAATCGTTGAGAGAGAAGATATTTGAAAATAATGAGTTAGAGAAAGCAAAATAATAATGGCTTAGTTTGAAGAAAAGTTTATCTTGTTAACTAATTTAAGAAGTTAAAATTTAGAGGGGAGCTGTTACCAAGATAAAAAAAACTATTAAGAGCTCTTGAAGAGCCTTCTTAGAAAATGTTCTGTAGTATCCATGCATGTGTAGAAGTGGAAAACTGATCTCTTTTTTTGAATTTAAAAATATCTGTACATCTACTTTTGTACTTTTTGTGAAAAAAGTGGTTTTATCACACAGAAGTTTCTTTTCCTGATAAGTAGAAATGGAAGTCTGTTTTTGTGGTTGTTTAAATGTATTTGTTCAGAACTGTTAGAGGAGAGAGTAAATAGAAAGTTATGTCAATTCCTATGATATCTATTCATGTATGGTTGAAATGTGTATTTGATTAATTCATGGAAGAATGAGAAACAATTTTTTAAAATAGATTCAAGAATGCTTAATACCTGGAATGTATTTGGGAAGCATTTCTGATTTCAGTTTTTATACCTTTTTTATTGAAAGCAGTTTACAACTTCATAGTTAAAGTCAAGAACATTTGGGAGAATTTTTAATGAATTATTGAGTCTCTCTCTGAATATTTGTAACTGCTCTTGAGAAAATGTCACTTCCTGTGACACTGCTAATATTCTTTATTTTTCTTAAGCTATTAAAGAACTGGACCTCTTATAATCTTATAAAAAAAGACTTTTATTCCTTTATGAAGAAAGCTTCCCTTTCCTTAGATACTGTGGTGATATCCCTTTCCTTTGGAAAAGAGGAAAGGACCAGGAACATCTGAATGAAAGTCACAGCTCCATTTAAAACAATGGTCTGTTTTAATGCTGTCTAATGCATTGCATCTTTTATCTGTTTAGGTGTTCTCAATTCACCATTTAAGCAGCGTGCTTCTCCACCCTGTCTACAGGGAAATATGGGCATACCTGCATTCCATAGTGGAGATACTTGTTATAGTAACTGAATTTATGTATCCTTATTACTCAGTGTCAAACAGAAACACAGGTCGTTTTCTGGAGCCATATAGTGAAAAATGGTGGAAATAAAAACTCTGATGCTAAAAATTAATTGTTTAAGATGTATATTGTTAACTGCTTATCTTTGTTCTGTTTTATCACGTGGTGTACTTTGTTCATATATATTCAGGGTTTCTTTCCAGTGGTTCAGCTGTAGTAATCTGGCAGTGCTAATGATGAACTGTTTCTCAGAGCTGCAGTAGAAGGAGTACATGTTTTCTTTCCTAAAGACCAAAATGTGGGAGAACAGAGTCCTGACAAAAGGATCCCACAGGAAAGGCTATTAATGAGTGTTTTTTATGATAGTATGCTAATGCTGTATTTTCAGAAGATTTTCAAAGAGTAACCTTCTTGGATATATAAAGGTATAGTATCCTACAGGGGAAAAAGGAAAAGATCTCTTATGTATTTTATTTTCATTGCTTGAGAGAAGTTTTGCTATCACTGTTTGAAATGCTCTGTCTCCTCTTGAAGTCTTTTCCTGGGGGAGGAGCAAGGAAGCAAAGCGCTGTTTTTGCCAAGCAGTACTGTTGCTTGGCAGAATTAGTTCATTTGAATTATTGTGAGATAGACTTGTGTAGGCTCTGCCTCTGTGTTTGCAGAGATAGTACTGAAGCAGAGAAATAATAAATGTCAGTTGTCAGAGAAGTGGCTCTTCCGTGTGTGTTTGTTACAGAGAACAGAAATAAAAAGAAGGACATTAGTATGAAAGCAGTCAGGACGGGTTCTGTTTATCTCCTGCAGATTAAAGAAAAATGTTGTATGGGTGTGTAACTTCAACCAGTCTAGCTGTCCTGCATGAGGTTACATTCTGAGCTATGAAATCAGGAATTCAGGCAGGACAAGTAATAATTTTTCCCTGTGTATTCCAGTGTATTTGAAATAGAGTGATCTTTTAGGATTCTCTTTGCAGGATCAGAAACACAGTCCATTTTGAAGGTGGTTGTTGAAAGACTAGCTGAAATTTGCCTTACCTCTTCTTCTGCAGATACTGCACCCCAAGATACATAGATTATGAAGATCTGGAGCGTAAATACTGGAAGAACTTGACTTTTGTGGCACCAATTTATGGAGCAGATATCAATGGGAGCATTTATGATAAAGTATGCGTAGCTTTTTATGAAGCTTATCTCTTCCAGCCCCCTCTGAAAGGGTATTATACTTAGAGCATACATTCTTGTTTTGTGTCTGAAAAACCTCTTTCTGAAATCTTTGTGTTACTCTCTTAAAAGACTCTAAGCAGGGTTGAAATTAATTGTACATCAGCAAGCACATTTCTGTAGGATATTGATACTTTTTCTTATCATAGGACTTCTTTCTTCAGCTGGAACTTTCCAGGGCTTTGAAATGCTTTACTGTTTAATTCTGAACATTTCAGTATATATTCGGTATTTGTGTACCTATGTGGAAATTTAGTGATATTTTAAGTAAAATAAGAAGTACATTTATTTCTCACTTTCATGGAGGATAATGGATCACAGTACTTTGTGTGTGTTGGGAATGTCTACAGTTTCTGTGAAATATGCTTGTGATTGCACTATGCCTCTGAATTAAAATAAAGAGGAAGTGCATTTTAATGGTTACTCATGAAGATCTCCATGAATTAAAAAGGACTGGACACATATTGTGTTCTGTAAAATTACAGTATATCAAATTGGTTATATAAACATTGGATATGTAAAAATCAATATATTTATAAATGTATAAATATATTTTATATAAATAAAAACTCTAAATAGAGATTTTGATAGAATTATTGAAGGAATGAGATTGATTGAAGAAGTGCTGGCATCAAGAAGTTTGAGGATTTTCAAAATCATAAAGCAGAGTTTTATCCAAAAGAGCCTGTCTTGTACAGAGTTACAGGCTCCTGAGTTATTTCACGTTGTACGTAACTCTCTTCTACAAACATTAAAAAAAAAAAAAAGAAAAAAAAGTAGAATTTCCCTGTGGCAGATAGTCTGAGATGCTCCTAGTATTTCATACTTCTTCACAGAAGACAAATTGCTGGAATACTGTCTCATGATACATATAGTCAGCCAGGATAGTTTTAGGCTGTTCAAGTTTTGTACTAGCTTATATGAACTTTTAAAGGCAGATGCAAATGTCTACTGGTCTTTAGTTTAGAAAAAGCAGCAAGTCCAAATTCTGTTTTGTGTCCAGTTACATAAAAGCGATTAGAAAAATAATTTAAGATTCTGATCTGGGCTGTTTCAGTGAAGAGCTGCTTCAAGTGTAGGTGGTCTCGAGTTGTTTTATTTCTGTATAGACTAAAATAGGGCACAGGAAAACAGTGTTTTTTTGTTTTTTGTCTTTTGCTTTTTTTTTTTTTTTTGTGTGTATGTGTGTGTGTGTCCCAGTACATAAAAGCTTGCTCCTCTTTAAGATTTTTTTTTTCTCCTTTTCTTCCCTGTGTCCCCTCTTGTCTGCCCTTTTATCCCCCTTTTGACTCTCCTTTTGCCCCCTCTTCTCTCCCATATCTTTTTTGTTGTTGACAGATGACCTCTCATTCTCAGCATACCAGTGTTTTACAAATATACATGTTATGGTTGTGATTAAATAAGTATTTTAAAATAAAGAGAAATGTTAGTGAGAGGTAAAGTTGTGGAAGAAGGAATAAACAGGCTGAACAATTAACACAGCAGCCATTTCAGAGTGTACAGTTCAGTGGAGTGTCAACAAAAACAGGGAGTAATCTCTGGTATGAAAACTGTTGATGAGAAAATTGCAGATGCCAGATCAAAATTTTACCTCTAGAATATTTTTGCCAAAGTTAATTTTCAGCCACTAGATGGTGTGCTTGGGCAACTTATATTTTTCGTGTCTTAAAATTGTTAGTGCTAAGAATGTTTTTTTCCCTTTGGTTTCGAATTAGAGATTGTTTATCTTATGTATACAGTTTGTTTTGCTACTGCCATTTTTTGGGGGAAAGGGATGAATATAGTTAGGTGCAGTATTCAGGAGAAAGAGGAGGGCAGAATTAGTTTGACATGAGAGCCTGAAACAGAAACAAGTGCTTGGTTTTTACATTATGCATTTTATACTAAACTGCGTGTTATTGATACACAATGATGCATGTCCAGCTGGATTTCTAATAGTAACTAACAGGAATTTGGTGAAAATGTGATGTTTATGTATGGTTGAGCTGTCAAAATTATTGAGAAGTATTTCTGTACTGCAAGTAATTGCTCTTTGTTTTAAAAGTTTGCCACTTCTATTTTCTTGTCTGCATGATGATTATTTTTATGACAAATCAGTGCCTGAAGCTCAACCAAGTTTTGAGTTTTGCTGTTTAAATAATTTAAGAAATAAGATTTGTGGAATGCAGCATCTTAATAGCTGCTTAGATCATAGATTTTGTAGTTTACTATTCTTAAATTAGAGAATGAAAGGTTTTGAAGGATTTGGGAGAAGGGGCAAAGCTAAAAAATCTGTTATGTAAAAGAAAAAAATTGAACAGTTATAAATACATGTTTTGAAATCTGACAACTGCTGTCGATGATTCAGAGTTTACTCTTGTGATATATAGATTTTTCTAGGTTCGATCTTGTTCATAATGTATTTACAGTTTTACAGTGTTCTGTTGGTGTTGAATAGACATTAGATCTTTGTAAGGAAATAACGTGAAAAAAATGTTTTTTATGCTGTATACAGCTTTATAGAAAATAAATTAAGATATTTCAAGCAAACATTCAACTACTATTCTATGCTGTAGGCATTCTAATTGCTTTTATACTGTTTTTCAGAAAAAGACAATAAGAGTGGCTCAAGGAAATAGTTGCACTAACAAATAGATTATGAAGAACATTATTTCTGTTAAGTTTATAAGCTTAATTGGATAGATGCTCAGGGTTTTGTCTCTCTGTTCCTATAACTTCATCTGAACTTGAGTGAAAATTAGTAATCCTGACAGAACTTGCAAAATCTACAATAAAGCACCAGTCTTTCTAGCTTCACTTGTTAAATTGATTCTTGAATTGAATATGGACACCAGTTATGACTGCTTTGGAAGTTTAATTTTGAAGCGGTTATTTTTTAATGTTATTTTAGTAGATCTCTCTTGCTTGTAAGTTAGCCTGAATGTAATGCCAACTTGAGCCTGCAGAACGGTTGCAGAAACCTGCTGTTCCTATCAGGAAGAGGAAGGAGAAGAGTTCTTTTGTTTCTGATATCATATCTGTATTAACTTATCTGTCAATTATAACTGTGAGTAAATTGGAGAGTGTGATT
This sequence comes from Lagopus leucura, assembly GCF_019238085.1. Classification (NCBI taxonomy): domain Eukaryota; kingdom Metazoa; phylum Chordata; class Aves; order Galliformes; family Phasianidae; genus Lagopus; species Lagopus leucura. Next base: position 726,536 of record NW_024962272.1, read on the forward strand.
CACCTACTTTTTTCTATATAGTCTCTATCCTGGGAAACTAGTTAGACCTATTTCAACACTACACTCAGTTGAATAAATCACACTAGTAATTGTGGAGGCTACAAATTTAATTGTTTTCTTATGTGAGATAATGGGAGCTCAAATAAACTTTTTTTTTTAATGTTTTCTCGGGGTCTTTTCTTTAGAAAATTTTTATTTATTTGATATCATACTTTCATGGGCAGTTAGGAGAAAATCTGTGAAACTCGTATTTGGATAATCTAGCAGCTAGGTAGAAAAAAGTCCCTAATTTCAAAAGATGTTCCAAAGAAAAGTGACTTACAACAGCTCATAAAACATATCTGAATTAAGTGCTATGCAGTAAATGCTTTTCATAGAGAAAAGTGAAGGTATGGAAAAAGCATGCATAAATTTTGGCTTACCTCTTTCTCACCACTGTTTCAGCTGGCTGTCTTGAAGGCAGAACTTTGCTTTCCTTTTCCTTCCCTTAGTTTTATTCTTCCAGATGCGATAATCCTTCCTTCTCCCACACTTAAGTTGTGGAGAGCACATTTGTTTAGTAGTATAGGGAGATTGATTCAGTTGAGTTTGCAGGTTAACAGTTGGTTTGAGTTGTAGGTACATTTCTAATGTAACATTAGCTTTAGCATCTGGTTTCCACTTGTATCCTTAAGAGGAACTAAGTGGATTTTAAAGCAGCACTTTAACATTAGCTTAAGAGTTTGGTTTTGACAATGAAATGAGTTAGGGATGGAATGTGAGTTGTAACTTTACCTCAGACATGGGAACAGCAGGGTATAGCAATCTAGGAGGTTCTTGGAGAGCATTGGTGGCAACTTCCTGACCAAAGGGGAAGAGCAGCTGGTGAGAAAAGGTGGTCTTTTGGTAACTTAATCTCAAAAGGAAAGGCCTGTTACAAGTGAGAAAGTCTGAGACAGCCTTGGGCTGTGCTGACAGTGAGGTTGTAGAGTTCTTAAGAGACAGCAAGACAGAAAGCAGGACCACAGTCCTGACTTTCAGGAAGCCAGACTTTGATCTCTTAAAAGAGGAAGAGACTCATGGGATAAGCCCCTGGAAGAAAAGAGGGACCAAGAAAGGTGGCTGATATTCACCCCCTCCAAGATAGTCCCAGGTAGCAGAAAGTCAGGCAAAAATGCAAGGGGACATTTGTGGATGGGCAAAGATCTGACAAATTCAAAGATAAACTGAAAGTATATAGAAGATGAAGTCTACTGAAGTCTACTGTGAGGTGGAGTTATTCTTGGTGAAAAAGAATCAGGTTGATAAAACTTAAGCAAACCAGACATATATGCATCCTTGAGTTCATATGGGAACAACAAGTAAATGCTAAGAGCTACCTGATGTCACACTGAGGCCATTCAATTATATGTGAATGATCATGGTGTCTGGGAGAGATGCATGATGATTGGAGGGAAGATCTTACCTTCAGGAAGGGCAGGAATGAGGACAGAGAGAACTACATGTCACTTAGCCTCACCTTCATCCCTGAGAAGCTGATGGAACAACTAGCAATTCTGAAAGCCGTTCTGAGGCACAGGAAGAATAGGAAGGTTGTCCATCACAAGAATTCAGCATAGATTCACCAGGGGGAAGTCACGCTTCACCAGCTTGTTAACTTTCTTGACATTTGACAAAGTGGCTGACTTGGTAAATGAAGGGAAAGCACTGGATATAGTATAACTTGACTTCAGTAGGGCTTTCAACACTCTGTGCCATAAGATCCTCATGGAAGCTGAAGTGAGGATGATGAAGGAGTAAGCATTTCAAAATTGGCTGATTGGCCAGTTTTGGTGAGATCAGTGGGCCTTGTTGGGGGCCAATAGCTAGTGGTTGTTATGCTAAGGGATAGTTATACCTGAGAGTCAGTACTAGATCCAGTGAATGATCTGGGCAATAAGGCCTGGGAAATAACTACCCCAGGCATATCGAATACGTCTTGGAGGCTAAGCAACTGGAAAGCAGTGTATCAGAGAAGGCCATGGGGAGCTCCAGTGAATCTGCTTGAATGTGAACCAACAGCATACCCTTGTCACAGAAAAGGCGAATGGTGTCCTCAGCATACTGTTAAGGAGGAGCGACGGCTGCAGGTTTCTGAAGGGAGGCGGTCCTTCCTCTCTGCTCTCAGCAGGTGAAGCAACTCACCTTTTAGGAAGAACTACTGGTGATAGGTGGACAGTTGTACTGGATGAGTTGTATGTTTCTTCCAGCCTTGGTGATTCTATGATTCAGTGATTTTATGATGATGAGTACTATGTCCAGTCTAGACTCCACAGAAAGAGAAAAGAGTACAAGTGTACAAGAGTCCAAAAAGGACCACAGATGAAGGGACTGGAACATATGCTGAGAGAGCTGAAACTGTTCATTCTGGAAAAGAGATAGCTCATTTGTATATATAAATAGCTGAAGGGGGAGTGCAAAGAAGATGGGGCTAGACTCTGTTCAGTGATACCAGTTCTGGAGGTAGCAGGTGCAAACTGACATGCAGGAGCTTCCATCTGAATGTCAGGAAGCAAGCACTTGTTTACATGCGTGCCACTGAAGTTGCCTACAGGGACTGGATTCTCCATGCATGTCAAGACAGTCTTACAGATTCTTTTGTGAACTGACTACTTCGTGCGTCTTATATGGCATTCTTTATAGTAGTGGACAGTGGAAGCTACTGGGTAGCTTAATAAGAAGGCAAGAACTACAGGAACATTGACTGTTACTGTGACAATAAGAATACAGGAGAACAGTGTATAAGAATTACGTACAAAAACACAGGAATGAAATTTAGAATGAACTTGTGGTAATGGGTGGCAACGGGTGTAGATGAGTTCTCAGTGGTCACAGTTTATGTTATTTTGAAAAAAAAAGGGTGTTTACAAGCAATGGTAGAGACTGAGAATCAATGTGGCCGAGCATGAAATGTGCCTGATTTTCTTCCTCAGTCTGCCTGAAAGCCACAAACCTGATTTTGCCTAAATGTTTCTATCATGTGGTCAGATAAGCTGAACTCTTATCTCTCAGTAGGATTATGTATATGCACTCTGCATTGACGTCAAGAAGCCTCATTGCAAATCAGTATTTTTTAAATGTAGCAATTTCTGTGTGTTTTAGCATGTGGTAACTTGAAATGTCCTTTCTGTGTATGATCTCACAGTTGAGATCAATATGAGTGTTCATTCACTTACATATTTGGTTTTAGTATCTATTTCCACAGGGAATCTACTAACTTCTCTTATTTTTTCCACCCTTAAAAAATGTGCGGCAAAAGTAAGAGTCACCTCTGAAAAGTTACTGAGAGGAGAAAAAATAGATTGAATACGTGTTTATTGTGCAAAAATTCTAATCATAGCATTTTCCTATTTCATTCTTATGCACCTTCAAGAAGCAGTAAAAACATGGCAGGCTTTTTAGTATATTCATGACTGTGAGTGGGTGAGTGCGTGGACTGAGGAGTGGGTGACCAAGCACAGATTTTTCTGCATGGTTCTCCTACTCTCCTTCACTCTCTAAATCAGTTTTATTTTTTTAAACTCCTATTATGTGAGCTTTTACAGTCAGTCATAGAGACATTTTAATCCTAGTTGTACAAGAAATGTATTGTTTGCCATATTAATATTGAAGGGAATCCATGTGATAATCAAGGGAGAAATTAAACACTGAAAAATGGCTTTGTTTATTAGCGTATATATGTACAGAAACAACACTGATAGAATATCTCAGACTGATGTGTATCAAGAAAGAGGAAAGAATGGTGCGGTGTCACTATCCCAATTACTTTAAAAATGGAAAATGAATAGAAAATGATTTTGTTTGAAGCCCTATTCTTTTCTGCATAGAGATCCTCATTATGAAAAAAAAACTCCCTAATTTCAGGTTTTTTACCAGGGTACTGGAAGCCACTTCTTTTTTTTGTCCTTGAGAACAGAATGGGTCAGCTCCTTTTGAGCTGTGTTTAGGTATTTATGAGAGCTGCTTGTGAGGCATTCCCTTTTATCTACATACTGCCTTACAAGTTGGTTCAAATGCTATTAAAAGAACCATAAAAACTCATGACTGTAATTTACAGATAGTCTGAATCATCTAAAAAGTTAGCAAAGATTGGAGTATTAGTTTTTTACATAACCTGCTGCCTATAACTTGTACTGTTTCTCTGAAGAAATGCATCATAAGTCTAATGTGCTATGGCAAAGACAAAGAAGTTGTTTCACATCTGTATGTCTTTGTTGTAGCAAACAGAGAAAAACACGCTGTTTTTTAACTTCTCTCCC